>NC_081407.1:682956213-683172413 GCF_030272615.1 Cryptomeria japonica | reverse complement strand
CCGTAAGACACAATATGACCCCTAACAACATGATTTGGTGTCTTAAGGGGTCCTATGGTGTCGTTAGGGGTCATATGGTGTCCATAGGCATCATATGGTGTGTCTTGGGACACCATAGGACCCCCTTAGGACACAATATGACCCCTAACGGCATAATTTGGTGTCTTAAGGGTCCAATGGTGTCGTTAGGGGTCATATGGTGTCCATAGGGGTCATATGGTGTCCCATGAACCCTTATGACCTCTTAGTACACCATATGACCCCTAATGACACCATATTGGGTCGCTTTTGGGTCATATTGTGTTCTAAGGGGTCATATTGTGTCCTAAGGGGTCCTATGGTGTCCCAAGACACCATATGACCCCTACGGACACCATATGACCCCTAACGACACCATAGGACCTCTTAAGACATCAAATCATGTCGTTAGGGGTCATATGGTGTCCTAAGGGGTCATAGACCACAATATGACCCCTTAGGACATAATATGACCCAAAGCGACCCAATTTGGTGTCATTAGGGGTCATATGGTGTCCTGAGGAGGTCATAAGAGTTCATGGGACACCATATCACATAACTATCATTAGGGGTCATAAGTTTTTGGGTCGTAAGACACAATATGACCCCTAACGACATGATTTGGTGTCTTAAGGGGTCCTATGGCATCCCAAGACACCATATGACCCCTAACGACACCATAGGTCCCCTTAAGACACCAAATTATGTCGTTTAGGGGTGATATGGTCGCTCTCTCTCTCCTCTCTCATCCTTCTTCTCTCTCTCTCTCTCTCTCTCTCCTTCCTTCTCTCTCTCTCTCCTCCTCTCCTCTCTCTCTCTCATCCTCCTCTCTCTCTCCTCTCCTCTCTCTCTCTCTCTCTCTCCTCTCTCCCTCTCTCCCTCTCCTCCCTCTACCTCTCTCCCTCCCTCTCTCTCTCATCCCTCTCTCCCTCTCCTCTCTCTCTCTCTCTCTCTCTCTCTCTCTCTCTCCCTCTCCTTCTCTCTCTCTCTCCATCCCTCTCCTCCTCCTCTCTCTCTTCTCTCTCTCTCTCTCTCTCTCTCTCTCTCTCTCTCTCTCTCTCTCTCTCTTCTTTCTCTCTCTCTCTCTCTCTCTCTCTCTCTCTCTCTCCTTCTCTCCCTCTTTAAAATATGACTAATAAAATCTGATATCCGATTTAATCGGATATCAGATTTCTACCATGTGGCAGTTTACTTCATAAATGGTGGCAAAGAGAAATTCATCGAGGACCGCAAATTTTTGTACAAAAATCAGATATCGGATAAAATCCGATATCCGATTTTATCTGATATCCGATTTTTGTACTCAAATTTTCAAATTTCAAATTTCGGCTCGGAATGCTTTGGTATTATTCTTGGAAGTTACAAGCCTGGAAAGTCAACTGAAAAAACGTGTTTTTCAATATTCCTTGGTTTTCCAGACTTTACATTGGTGGTTGACGACTTTTTTTGTAGCCAAAATTGATAAAATGAAAAGGGTTTTTTAAGGACATTCCCAGCTTTCCAACAATATAAGGCTTGTCTTATTTCAACTTTAGTAAATAATTATTATTTATTTTCTAATTGAATTCTGACAATAGTCCCGATTGATATACTGATTGAAAAACACTCATAACTTTCAAATGGTATAACATTTTTTGAAACCGAAACATGCGTCACATCCTATGCTTCATCTACTATAGGGAAAAATAAAAAAAATTAAATTTCATAAGGTTTTGACCAAGTTAAGGTGGTCAAACGTAGGAGTTTCTGATTTCTGAAAAGCTGTAGTAAAAAAATCATAAATAATTATTTAATTCATAAAAAATTAAAAAAAAATATGTGTCACAATCCGGACATGAGTCTAATACTTATATTATAAATATTATACAAAAATATTAATATTTTATTGTGATTAGGGTGGTAAGACATACATCTACTTCTTATTTTTTTCCTGAAATTTTAGTACCACTGCATTGAAATTTGAAATTTTCATCAAATAGGATTTTTTTTTTTCCAAAAAACAACTAGTAGCTTAGAAACTACATTCAATTTTCTATATATTCTCTTCTTACATATTTTAAAAATAATGTTCACAACTTATTCAAATTTTCATGTCAAGTTGCATAACTCTGATTTTTCTGAAATTTCATTACCACTTAAGGGCCTGTTTTGGCACACCATGATCCTGCACATACCCACAACATTAGTGGAATTTTAAAGATGCATCTTAAAACATTGGTTAGAGCAGCTAAAAGAAGAGAAAGTATTGAAAGTGATCCAATCAACCAAAGTTGGAGTTTTAGTGGTAGACTTTACAGGTCAGATATGAAATTGATTATTGAAGTGAAATCTTTGGTTGAAAAGTTTTGGCACGATAATACAAGGGTATCATCTAATGCTAGAGATGTTCTAAAGTTGAGAGTGGGGTGTAAAATTCGTGACCCTCATCTAGAACACCTATTAGACACAACTCAAACTGAATTTTATAGAAAATTTTTGGATGAAGTTTTGTTACCTGGAAATATCACTATAAGTCAAAGATCATTTGAAAAATCCAAGCCCTAGTATGTGAAAATTAACAAGCAAAGAGTCTCTTGTTGTTGTAAAACGCACATGCAATTTCATTACTATTATGATGTTTTTCGATACATACGTTGTGTTTTGCATAGTAACATGCTTATCCAGGAATGTGTATTGATATGCCACCTGAATCAATCAAAGAATTTGTAGCAAGTTTATTTTGTCAAAGAACTTATGGACAATTATTTTATTTACATTCATGTATTTCTGGACAATGTTCTAGTTGTGGCAATTTTTCATCCCTAGTAGAATGTATGCATGAGAGTAGTGAAACTGATTTTGGACAATAACTAGTGGATGTTAGAAGATTTAAGAATGTTGAGTATCCCTTAAAGGATGGGAAAACAGGAAAGCATGTTGATTTAATCACAGAGAAGGTTAGTGTACATGCATTCATGTCATAATCTAAAAGTAAGATTGTACCAAAATATGTGACACACTCTCAACATGCTAGATGGCTTGATTCTCAATTTCGCACATGTAGAAATACATTTCTAGTTGGAAGTATACTATCAGTTGTGGACTTTGCAGAAAACTATACTCTTAAGCCACAAGAGGAAATTCAATCTCAATATTACAATTCCACTCGAGTTGCTATTTTTGTTCATATTGTTTATAGACATGTAGATGATAGCACAGAGGATGATAGAAAAATCCTAAGGGAGTATCATTTCTATGTGAGTGATAATAGGATGCACTTGTCAGAGTTTGTTCAGTATTGTTTCAGCATATTTTATAGAAATATAAGAGAAAGAGGAATCCAGATGACAGAACATCTTATATGGTCAGATAATTGTACTAGACAATTCAAGAATGCTCGAATGTTTTATTGGTTAAGCAGGGCTCACAAGGAATACAATATCCAACATATATGGATTTTTTTTGAAGCTAGACATGGCAAAGGAGAACATGATGGAGCTAGTGCATGTGTTAAGAGAATTCTTTCTAGAGAGCAATTAAAATTTGAAGTTAATGTAAAATTTAAAGATGCACGTGCAATTGTAGATTGGTGCAACACAACCTTATCTACTGGATCAAGTGTGAACTCTACAATTCAACAATTCTTTTGGTTAGTTGAAGAGGAAAACATTGTGGCAAAACTTGATTGTGACACAATTAGCAGATCAGCGAAATGGCATTCATTTAAGAGTTCAAATGCAAGCACATGGACTATATGGATAAGGGAACTTGCATGTTTTTGTCAGTTTTGTATTTCAGGTGATTCTAATGTATGTGAGAATACTGAATGGGTTGAAGATTGGAATCAAAGATCGTTGACTCCTACTCAAGCACAAGATCAGATTAACACAATTGAAGATAATGATGAAACATTTGCATCAGATGATTATGATCGTGTTTCAGACCTTGTACAGAAAGGTAATCATTTTTTATTATTTTGTTGGCCATTTAATAAAATTAGTTTCAAACTTTTTTTATATTTGGTGTAAATTAAAAATGGCATTTTTTTAATTCTAAATTGTGATAATTTATTAATTTTTTGTTTGTCTAGGACATGTGTATGCTGTTGTTGCACCTAAGGAAAATGAAGAGGAAACAAAATATTGGTTGGCTTGATGTGTTGAGACTAAACACAAACTAGTTAATCCTCGAGAAGATGATGATGGTTTTCATTATCCGACTGGTTCAGTGGTAGTTGTTGGAACTTGGCTAAGGAAATATTTGACAAGGAAGAATGGTTTGTCTGCTTTTGAAGATTATGAAACACATAAGAAGATAATACACTACTCACATTTGATTGTTGCAACAAATATACAACTAGTGAGATATCGCGGTAGACCTAGTAATAAAAAGTTGTGGACAATTTCTATGGAAGATCATGAGACAATTATAGATGCTTTGGAAAAAAGAGAGGATGCAGATGGTACAATGGAATAAGTATTTAAATAAAGAGGTATGTATACATGTTAAATGTATGTATGTATGTATATATTGTGTACATGTATAATTTCTTTTTATTACATACCATTTGATCATATAGATGGTTTAAATATTATTGTTTGATATATATAGGTCCATCCCCTTATTGAGAGCTCTTACACAATTGTGTTACATGTAATTTGGAATAAGTATTTACTAGCAATCGCACCTTAGTGTGCAATAGGTATGCTGATGATATCTTTAATATTGTATTTAAGTTAGTTTTGGACCTTGAACAATATATGCAATTAACATAGTAATGTTCCTTTTTTTGTACAAATTAGTTTTGCAACCTCTTTTGAATTGGAAGTAACTAATAATACAGTGGTGTTATGAATAAGGGAAATTATCATATTGTAAAATTTGTACCTATAGAGTATGAAAATGAAATATAATTAGAAAGTTAAAAATTGTACAACTTTTGTTACATGCTTGAATGTTTAGCATTGATTATTGAATCTAAATATTTTTTTAAAGGAACTATTTGTTGAATTGTTTTTAAGTTGAAAAGTCTAGATTTAATGTATACATTATAAAGATACAAAAACAAGTGATTTATTGAACAAACTTGGAGATCTTTTCACTTGTAGTAATAATAGAATAGTATTACGAATAAGTGTTCAATTATCCTTTTATAGAATTTGTACCTGTAGAGTATGGAAAAGAGATATAATTAGAATTTGAATATTGTACAACTTTTGTTACATGCTTGTTTGTTTAACATTGATTATCAAATATTTGTTGATTTAGTAATTCAAACAAAATTAAAGGAAGTATTTGTTGAGTAGTTTGCAAGTTTAAAAAGTATGGTTTTAATGTATACATTTTCAAGTTATGGAAACAAGTGCTTCAGTGAACAAACCTGGAGATCTTTTAACTTGTGTTTGTAGAACTAGTATTTGATAATGCTAGCAATCACTCCTCCTCTTGTTTTTGACGAGAAACATATGGGTTGGTTTGCATGCGTGAATATCTTTGGAATGTGAAGGTGGGATGTATGTGGAGACTTGTGATTTCACACACTCTTGAGATAGCTGTGAATGTCAATCCTTGACAATCAATGTTGCTAATGTTGATTGTTGCTCATTGGAGTGTGAGCCCCTATGATTTGTTTATAGTTAATGCCCATGCCATTTTTAGTGGTATTCGACGGTGAACACCACGACTCACAGGGGTTATAGGAACATTTTTTGGTTGATTGTGATCCCACATTGGTCCTCTATAATTTTTGAAGTGAACAACAACAAATAATGGAAGTTGAGGTGGTCTTTCTCCATGTCTATATACAATTGCTTTGACTTTTCCAAGTACACCATTTACAAGCCCTATTTCCACCCACAAATTTGAACATAACATAACATTTTGGCCAATACATAGGAGTATGTTAGATTCAAGTTGTTCTTCTTCTAGATTTGAGCATGTTGATCCCCTAAGTTGCTCTGCTATGGATAATGCTACTGGCATTATTTTAGCTAACAACATACGTTTATTATGTGGAAAAACCATTTCATTCGTTGCAAATAGATGTATGGAGAATGAGAAATGAGATTTCTCTTCAGTTGTGAGTGAGGAGCTTGATCGTGACATTAGAAGTTGCCAATCTGCAATTGTAGGCTTTGCATTTTGTAAATTTGAGAGAAGGGCACGAAAACTAATTTGTTCTGGATCATCTCCAATTTGATGAAATATTTTATTCAAAGTTATAAATGTTGTGAAAGAATGCCATAGTATTCCCCCATAAGAAGTTGAAGCATACATAGGGATATCTTTGACTGGTGGTAGCTTCCCTAAGTTACCGAATAGCATGATTGATCGTCCTCCAAATGGGATATGATTTTGGCTTGGGAATGCTTCACGCAATCTGCTGTTAATTTGTTGTAGTAGCTTTGGGCCAATGAAACTCATTTCATCTATTAGAATGTATCGAATCAAGTACATGATCTCTTGGAATGTTGCTAGCGTTTGTCCTTGTAAGGGGGGCATTTCTTTTATTGGTATTCTCAAGGCAAAATGAATTGTTGATGCTTGTATGTTGAATGTTGCGAACCTATTGGTGCAAGAAGTAGTAGTGGTGATTGGCCAATTGGTGATGAGCTCATCAATGTGATCTTGATGCTTTTAATCAAGTGAGACTTTCCAGTTCCATCTATTCCTTGACAATTATCTTAAGTGACGGTTGCAAAGTAGTGGCTTGTAGGTGTGAAACAACTATATCATATGCTTTTTTTTGTTCAATAGATAGGTGAAGTTGGGCATTTTGATTGATACCATAGGGAGCTTGAAATATTGGCTGATTTGAGTCTATGCAAGTAGTAGCTATTATTTCTTCTTGTGTATTTACACGAGCCTTTCCCCAATCATGGTTGAGGTCAATTCCACGTTGACCAAGCATGTAAATTTCATTAATTTGCATAGGGAGGCCTAGATATAGACTTGATAAGATTTTCCATTCGTCAGGTATATCTTCTTGCATGCGGTCCTCCTCAATAGGTGGACTTCCAATATTAGTTTCTTCATATGGCTACAGAGGTGTGCGCCACACATGCCATGGTTGGTAGTAGCAAGAGAAAGTTGCCCATTTTTTCATAACTTGGTCATCTGATGTACCAATATCATTCTCAATGTTGCCAAATGAATGGTATAATAGTAGTTTAGTCCAACAAAATGCTTGGAAATATTTGTCATCTTTTGTTGGGATGCTTGTGAATTATGGAGATACTCGAACAATGGTTGGTGTGGATTGTTCTTTCTATTGGTTGTTCTTGCGAGATGCTTTGAAGGTCCACTTTTGAGTGACTTGAATAAGTGACAATATTTCTAGATGTGTAGGTCATTCCATCTAAGCATCTATATAACTTGGGGACGTGGTTGTGGATGTGGGTGAGATTGAAACATGTTGAAAGTTTTTTTGGTTTACATTTAAAGAAACAAATGTCCTGCTACATATGGACAGTGGTAATTTTAACAGAAGGTGGCAAGTCTCTTGAGCACCAATGTCTCGATCTACAAGAGTATCAATAAGCATTTTTTGAAAGGCAATTGGGGCAGGTTTGTTAGGCTCAAAATTGGTTGAAATGCGAGATAGCATAGCATGGTATGTTTCAGATTTTTTTTCGGCTTTGGCTGAATATTTTGTGATATATTTTAGAACTGTATTTATTAAGAGAACAGGTTGGAAATCTACATTGGCCCTCCAAATAGAGAGTATAGATGGGTTGTGAAGATTCAAGCGACCATCATTTCTTGCAAAGTATGTTTAGGTTTGCCATTATCATCATTGGACAGGATTGATTTCTCTTGCATGTTCCAAGGGGCTTTATAACGTCAAACAAGAGATGTCGCTTTTTTCCGTAGACAATTTTGTAGGGTACACTTTTTTTGGAGTTCTACACGATTTTCCAAGTCACTGTAGTTAGTGGAAGGGTCTATTGTTATTATCATTCTTGTGTCCATCAAGCAAGCATCGTCAATAGGAGATCTGTGAATTATTATGTTTCTTAATTCAATGGTTTTTGGGTTCCATGTAGAGACATATCTATTAATGTAGTCAAGTGTATTTTGTACTGATTGAATGTTATTCCATTGTAATTTTTTAAAGTCAGGTGCTTCACAGAGCCAAATGAAACCATGGATATGTGCAGATCCTTTGTGTTGCCACTCATACTTGTGAAAGGAATTTTTAGTGAGTAATATAAGTAACAAGTGTTGTAGTACAAGATTGCAATAGTTGAAGAATTATACCTATACCAATAGTCTTTTTCACCAAGGAGTTTGTCCAAGACCTCTTCACGAAATGTTGTAAATCTATGGTGCATGTATACTACAGTAAGGTGTGGGTTTTGAGTTATATTTTGTATCCTCCATCTAGAAGCTACATATGGATTTGTGGGTGCATTGGATGGCATGATACTATGCAAGTTTGGCTATTTTGTATTTGCTGCACTGAGGGTGAAGAATAGTATTGGGCAACCAATCTGAATAACCATGTCTGAGAGTTCTCCTCTACGTTGGTTCTAGAATGGGCATCTGCCATGAATTGATGAGGTAAATCGCATGAGTTGGTCAGCAAGCTTGTCATCAGGCAAGTCCTTTAGTCTTTGGCGTAAATCAGAAATTGTTGTTGGTAGAGAATAATCTAGTTGTCTTTGCACAGAAATGGAGGATGTGGCTTGACTTTGATGACGCATCAGTATGTTTAGTATGAAGAATCTAAATCGTGGGTGTTGCCCAAATCTATTATCGTGGTATCATAGAAGATGCAGAGCATATTCATGTAACTTAACTTCTTTGATGCATTGTTGTTTGAATATGGCGCTTCCTTTTGGAAACAAAGTGGGAAATGCCATTGCAAACAATCCTTCAGTGGTGTATTCATTTATGGGGGATGGAGAAATGGGTAGCCAATTTACAGTAGCAGTTGGTTGTCCTTTCCCTAGTTGTAGTAAAGAGCGCACCTCTTCAACCTCTCTAAGTGCAAGTGGAATATTTGCCACAAATGAAGATTGTGATTTCATGCTCTCTTGTACATTTGTAAGTAGGCATGATTTCTCTTTAATGTCAATTTTTAAAAAAATAACAATAAGTACGTACTTAGAAAATGAGAATTTGGAGTGCATGAAATTCTGCTCAACTGTTAATATTTTGCACACCTTGGTTTTTATATAGAAGTTTGAGATGTTTCTTGAAGTATAAAGTCATAGCTAGGTATAGGTGTATGAATATTTGGATAGTTTGAACTTGATACTGAAGAGGTAAGAATCACAAGAATTTTCAAACTATGTTATGATTTTATGCTTATGGTGATTTGTAAGACTAGATAGTTGGTATTCTAATCTCTTTCAATTGAACCTATTGTAGAAGCAAGCATAAAGATTTGTTGCAGGGTTTTTTTCAAAGACAATCTCTTTGTTGAATAAAATTTGGGTAATCTTCATCCAATGAGCAAATGGCATGGAGGGGAATGGTGTATAGGCTTTGCTAGGTATGCAAACTTAGGAGCATAAATTACAAGATAATCTAAAAAAGGGATATTACAGTTTCCAGTAAAAATATTAAGGATGGGCATTGACAACAATCATTAGTAATCAATGAATGATATACATGTATATCTTTTAACATTTATTAAAATTCACTTAGTTGAAAAATGAAGAAGATTACAGTGAGTGATCAAAATTATTGGAAATAAGAAAAATGCAAGAAAAGAAATAGTAACCAATGCAAAGAAGTAAAAACAGTGAAGAATTTTGTAAAAACCTGTTTCAGAAAGATGCTCTGAGCTCTCTCCTACACCTCTTCTAATGCTTGTTGAAAATCGAACAAATTATAGTTACATGCAAAAGTGGACAACACAAAACTAATTTCTGTAATGAAACAAATTATCCAAAGCAAAGAAACAATTATTCAAATGGTTCAATGTGGATTACATTTTAAGCAACCAAAAAACTAGCAATGTGTAGCACAAAAAAATGACAAATTGTCATGCAGATTGAAAATAACAATATATAGGAAAAAAACATGGAATGAAAGCAGTCTAAATTATAAAATAGTTTTTAATCTTGTTTTTACTATTTTATTCTTGAGTTCAAGATTGTTGTTATCCATTGGTAGAACTTTTATTTATTTATTTTATTTTATTTTATAAAATACTCTCACAAAATTATAAATTAGTTTTTAATCTTGTTTTTACTGTTTTATTTTTGAGATCAAGATTGTTGTTGTCCATTGGTAGAACTTTTATTTATTTATTTTATTTTATTTTATAAAATACTCTCACAAACTATAAAATAGTTTTTAATCTTGTTTTATAAAATGACAAATTGTGATAAATTGAAAATAACAATATAGAGGGAAAAAAACATGGAATGAAAGCTTGAACTATTATAATTTACTATGATTTATTTCTATTTTTAACTTAAAACTCTATCCACTAGTAAAACTTTTATTTATTTATTTATTTATTTTTTGATAAAATACTCTCACAAAATTATAATATTATTTTAAAAATGGACCAAAAATCTTTCTCAATCCCAATTGGCCAATGAGGAAAAAAGAATGTTGAGTGATGAGGAAAATAGGATTAATTAAATTTTTTGAATTCAATATCCATCCACTAGTAAAACTTTTATTTATTTTTTAATTTTTTTATAAGATTCTCTAACAAAATTATAATATTATTTTTAAAATGGATACTCTGCTTTGCTTACAAATAAAATCTTTTTCAATCCCAACTGGCCAATGAGGAAAAAAGAATGTTGAGTGATGAGGAAAATAGGATTAATTTAAATTTGTGAATTTAATATCGATGGTCATGACAAGTTCAATCGTCTTGCATCAATTTTTAGAAGATGTAAACCGTTGATCTTCAGAGTTAACTCAATTACTTCAAATAGGGTACGCCTTCAGCGTAAATATATAGAGGTACGTATACTTGTTTTAAAATTATGTATGTCTTTTGAAATAATTATACTTGTCGAGTCATGTCCTAATCAGTTAATCTCCCCGTAAGCCATGTCCTATAATTTAGTTCAAATGATCCTCTTTTAAGGCACATGTCCTATTTCTAGTTTGATCCCCTTAAGCCACATGTCCCAATTGTACACCCATGCCCTTAAGCTGAGTCATGTCCTAATCAATTAATCTCCCCTTGAGCCATGTCCTATAATTTAGTTCAAATGATCCTCTTTTAAGGCACATGTCCTATTTCTAGTTTGATCCCCTTAAGCCACATGTCCCAATCATACACCCATCCCCTTAAGCTGAGTCATGTCCTAATCAATTAATTTCCCCTTAAGTCATGTCCTATAATTTACTTCAAATGATCCTCTTTTAAGAAACATGTCTTATTTCTAGTTTGATCCCCTTAAGCCACATGTCCCAATTGTACACCCATGCCCTTAAGCCGAGTCATGTCCTAATCAATTAATCTCTCCTTAAGCCATGTCCTATAATTTAGTTCAAATGATCCTCTTTTGAGGCACATGTCCTATTTCTAGTTTGATCCCCTTAAGCCACATGTCCCAATTGTACACCCATGCCCTTAAGCCGAGTCATGTCCTAATCAATTAATTTCCCCTTGAGCCATCTCCTATAATTTAGTTCAAATGATCCTCTTTTAAGGCACATGTCCTATTTCTAGTTTGATCCCCTTAAGCCACATGTCCCAATTGTACACCCATGCCCTTAAGCCGAGTCATGTCCTAATCAATTAATCTCCCCTTGAGCCATGTCCTATAATTTAGTTCAAATGATCCTCTTTTGAGGCACATGTCCTATTTCTAGTTTGATCCCCTTAAGCCACATGCCCCAATCGTACACCCATCCCCTTAAGCCGAGTCATGTCCTAATCAATTAATTTCGCCTTAAGTCATCTCCTATAATTTACTTCAAATGATCCTCTTTTAAGGCACATGTCCTATTTCTAGTTTGATCCCCTTAAGCCACATGTCCCAATTGTACACCCATGCCCTTAAGCCGAGTCATGTCCTAATCAATTAATCTCCCCTTAAGCCATGTCCTATAATTTAGTTCAAATGATCCTCTTTTAAGGCACATTTCCTATTTCTAGTTTGATCCCCTTAAGCCACATGTCCCAATTGTACACCCATCCCCTTAAGCCGAGTCATGTCCTATTTTTGTATTTTAAATTAAATTTGACTTAGTTAATATACATGCATTTAATAAATTATTTCTAATTAAGTTTTGATTAAAAAAATTTTGTGTGCATGTAGGTACATCTTGTTACTAGGCTTTTAATTGTGGAGATCTAATTTAAAATCCCTAGATTGCTTTTGAAACTATGGAGAACTAATTTATCTAGATCACTTTTGAAACCGTTTTAAATGTCTTAGATTGGATCAAACTTACATAATACTTTAGATTTCGGAATATTGAGTTAGACTTTAATATATATATATATATATAGATTTAAGACGTGTGGATCTTGAAAATTTTAAATTTGAGATACATGGATGAAGGTAAATTATTATATATTCAAGAGATTCACTTGGATTAAACTTTTTTATATTTAAGCTTTTAGTATGTATATATGTGTGTATTTACATGGTAATTTTAGAAATCATCAATTGCTTTGAATTAAATTTTTAATGTATACAACATTTGTGTGTGTAAACATGTGTTATTTGGAAAAATATCAAAATTGCAAGTGTTTTATTTTTAATACATGATATATATGTACATGTGTACAAGTGTGCTATTTTTATAAATATCAATTCCTCATGTGTGTATATGTGTTCAATTGCACTTGCTATTTTGAGATGTGGATGAAGCTCTAAATTATTATATATCCAAGAGATGCACCTGGATTAAACTTTTATAAATATCAATTGCTCATACTACATGTATGTGTTCAATTGCACTTGCTTCATTTATTTTTAATCTATTTATTTAGTTTTAGTATCATGTAAGTACACATACACATACATATATAGATTTAGATTAAAAATAAATGAAATTTACATATAGCTCGAGATGATTATAAATAAATAAATATGTATAAATATAGGGTCAGTGCAAGAAGATGAGTCCACTTTTTGGCCAAAAAGTGGAAGTGTTTTCCCTGATTTTCAGATTTTGTCTCATTTGAGCTTAAATTTTGAAACACTTAGAGATTTAATCTTGGAAAAAGTCAGTAATATAAAAGATAGCCCTCTGAGTGTACTTTCCAAATATATAATTTATTTTAATACCCACATAATAAAAAATAACTTTTTAAATGGAGTTCTGAAAACTATGTTTTAAAAATGTCTGTTTCAGGACCATACCATGCATGTGTATGACCCACACTTTTTGACACAATTAAAATTATTTTCTCAAACCGTTTTGGGAAATGGTTTGTAACACATTGAAGATTGATGAGCATATTTTTCTGTATTTTTTTTTTAATTAATTTTTTAATGGCTGTAATTATCGTTTTAAAAATTTGACGTGTACGACCCACATAATTTGATGTAAACTTAACATTTTTTGAATTTTTTTTTTTTTAAATATAAAAGAATTTTGTGTAGATTGATGACATATAATTTTTTTTCCAAAATTCTTTAAAATAAAAAAGTTATTAAATTAACAAAATTAGTTAATATTTCAAATTTATGGACCTGATTTAGTATAAATTAAATGAAAAATAGTTAAAATAATCAATTTTTAAATAAATTTACATATTTAGAATCTAGACAGTATAATCTGAAATGGGTTTTAATTTCGTATAAAAATTATCTGATTAGAGGCGCATAAACTATTTCTGAAGTTCATATTTGTGCTTTCATTCATGGAGATTTGAATTTGTAGGTCCATGTCTCAGGTGTGGCCATCCCAGGCCTATCCCGAGCCTAATCCCGAGCCAAGTGGCGGGTTGTGGAATCAACTTCCACAAAACGGGCCCCCGTTTTCAAACAAGGGCGACTTGTGGAAAAAAAAGGAAAAATGCCATTTAGAAACGAGGGCCTGCTTTTAAACAAAACGGGGGCCTGTTTTTAGAAACGGGCCCCCGTTTTGTTTAAAAGCGGGCTCCCATTTTAGAACAAAATGGGGGCCCATTTTTTTTTGCTTCCGACCCCCATTACCTTTTGGCTCGGGAGCCCGAAGCACAAACGGGCCCCCGTTTTTTGAAAACGGGCCCCCGTTTATAAGAGCGCATTTTCCAACGCGTGGACTTCGGCGAATTTGTGACTCATTACCTTGCACTTGCCCTATAATGTCCATGAAACACATGTATGTATGTGTACTAGAGAAGTGAACACTCCAAACATGTACAAGCATTGCATATATGTATATCAAGTCTAGATGTGTGATGATCAACAAGTCCACATGTGGTCAACATGAAATATAATCAAAGTGTACATGCAAAATAAACAAGTCCATGTGTACGCGCAAAATAAACAAGTCCCATGGGATGGAATGATCAAATGTTAGTAAATTGCATGAAACATGTAACAAATCTAGCCCCTAAAATGAAGACGGCTATAAGCCCTAAATATGATCTAGATTACTCTTCAAGCCACGTGGACGAAGAGGAGAAGATCCACTCTGCAAGACAAAAATGTTCAAGTTTGTGAGAGTTCTACATAGTTCATGTTCATATATATATATATATATATATATATATATATATATATATATATATATATATATATATATATATATATATATATATATATATATATATATATATATATATATATATTAAAAATAGTTTAAAAATTTCAATTATAAGTTCAGTAGCACATATGTGTACATGAGTAGGCTCCTCTGCTCTAGACTCTACTGAGGGCTCTGCATCTCTAGGTGCTATAGGGGCAGTCGATGGCACTGGTATCTCATGCTATATATAGTACATGAACACACACACACACACACACACACACACATATATATAGATCAAGATCAATTGATGATTTAAAATATAAATATAGATCTAATTTATATTTAAAATGTTCATTTCGAACTAGAGATAATTCAATGTTCATACGCATACATACCTAACTCAGATCATCTCCTCTAGGTATTACAGTATCTAGGGCGTCATAAAAAAAAACTGAGCCACTATCAACAAGATCCTACAAGGTATTTAAAAAAGAGTTGCATGTGTCAATTAATTTAATTTTTAAATAAAATATGATTCTGAAACTTGTATCAATTTTTTTTAATATATATATATATATAACTGCAAACTATACATGTATGTACTGGATATCCCCATACCTATTTGCCACGTAAATCATGATCTATGGGATGATCATCGGCACAAAGAAAATCGACATATGAACCAATATTATCATGATCAGTGGGTACTCCCTATGTAGCTGAAGAGGATGGACCATGATGTGAACTCGAAGCAAGGTCTAAACCATCACAAGGCCCATAGCATAGTCGATGGCAACTCATACAAAAATGAGGTGTCGATGTACGTGGAATGGTTGTACTCATGTCAACATCATCCTCACCAGTGTCAATGTCACCACGGTCCAACAAATCGGTTGTCTGTTGACTAAGGCTACCAATGAGTGTGGTCAATGAGTCCAATGTGGAGATAACAGAACACTGATGAACAGTCATAGGTATAACAGGCATAGGAGCCACAATGGCCTGGCGATGGGCAGGTCTATTGGGGTCAATACGTGCCCACAACCTATCCTGTGGCATGCCACCACCAACACCCTGGAATGCTCTTATATCAAAATAATTGGGCTTTAAACCCAAAACAAACTCTGCATATAATTTTCTCAAGAAGTATAAAGGGCACTCTAAGTTGGCATGTGGTGGAGTATCAAATACCATCTGCCATCAATCCCAAAAATTATCGGCCATGCCTCAATGTGTACACCACCCCATGGATATGCGGGATTTGTTTGGTGGAATGGGTTCACCTGTGATGGGGTTTGAAAAATATGGAACAAGGTGAGATTTTTCTATTCTTAGGTTCAAAATATCCTTATAGGAGAGGCCATTAGAATAAAATTGATGTCTCTCCTCTCTCCATGCTCGATGTGAATCGATCTCTGCATCTATAGACCTAACTGCATCAATAACATTTTGCATCTTTGATACAAAATGGTGCATGTGTGGGGATATATGTGGTGCTCTAAGGATCTCATTAACTTTCCCCTGTATGAAAACAACATTCTCATCAATAATGGCTCGAAATTGACCCTCAGTAGAATCAGGAGGTGGAGGATGATGATCGGGTGGGGGTGGGGGTGGGAGTGGGGGTGGGGGTGGGCGTGGAGGAGGAGGAGGTGGGGGTGGAGGTGGTGCACCATGGGCAGGGCCATCTTGCGGGGGTTGCTCAGGCCCTATTTCATTAAGCAAATCTTCTATATCAAACAAATCCATGTGATGATGTGTATGTAATTTGAGCTCTGCATATATATATACACACATGTTCACATGATATATTTAATTAAAAATCAAATAAGAATTTAAAATCTAACTTTTGAAACTAAAACATGAATTTAAATTACAAATAATTTTAAAACATGTTCAATCTACATATATATACATTGTAAACATATATATACATATACAAACTTTACAAATAGATAAATGATAAAAAATTACATGTGTACATATGAAATCAAGAACATGCACGATTTTACATATAATATATATGATCATGTACATAAGAATTTAAAATTTAACATCTACATGAAAATGTTTGTAATTAATCATCAAGTGACACACATGACTTAAGGGGATTGGCCTACAGTTAGGACACGTGGCTTAAGGGGATCAAACTAGAAATAGGATAATTTTGGCTTAAGGGGATAGGCCTAAATAGATCGTAATTAAATTTTGTAATTAATCATAAGACACACGACTTAAAGGGATTGTCCTAACTAGGACAATTGGCTTAAGGGGGTAGGCCTAATTAGGATGTATGTTAATAGATTGGTTTAAGGGGATAGATTGAATGTATGTTAATAGGGGAATTGTCGTAATAGTATGTCAAGAGGCCCGTATGGTTGTAAATATAGTTGATTTAATGCACTTAGAATAGGAATTTCAAATTCAGCATCTACAAACTATAGGATGTATGTGCATTTCCTAATTACATGTGTCTTAAGGGGACATGGTCGAAATTAAATTACATTTGATCATAATTAAGTTTAATAAATTGAATATATAGTTAATAGGACCTATTTCATGCTATTTAATATATATGGCATTTAATAATATATATAGTTAATAGGTCCTAGTATGTCAGAAGGGGAATTGTCGTAATAGTATGTTAAGAGGCCCCTATGGTTGTAAATATAGTTAATTTAATGTACTTAGAATAGGAATTTCAAATTTAGCATCTACAAATTATAGGATGTATGTGGCTTAAGGGGACAAGCCTAAATTATAGGATGTACGTGCATTTCCTAATTACATGTGTCTTAAGGGGACATGGTTGAAATTAAATTACATTTGATCATAATTAAGTTTAATAAATTGAATATATAGTTAATAGGACCTATTTCATGCTATTTAATATATATGGCATTTAATAATATATATAGTTAATAGGTCCTAGTATGTTAAAAGGGGAATTGTCGTAATAGTATGTTAAGAGGCCCATATGGTTGTAAATAGTTGATTTAATGTACTTAGAATAGGAATTTCAAATTTAGCATCTACAAATTATAGGATGTATGTGGCTTAAGGGGAGAGGCATAAATTATAGGATGTATGTGGCTTAAGGGGACAGACCTAGAAATTATAGGATGTACGTGCAACGTTTCCTAATTACATGTGTCTTAAGGGGACATGGTCGAAATTAAATTACATTTGATCATAATTAAGTTTAATAAATTGAATATATAGTTAATAGGACCTATTACATGCTATTTAAGAGGCCCGTATGGTTGTAATTAGTTAATTTCATGTAAGTTTAGAATAGGAATTTCAAATTTAGCATCTACAAATTTTGTAATTAATCATTTAAGACACATGACTTAAACGGATTGGGCTAATTAGGATATATGTGGCTTAATACCATCTGCCTAGATTATAGGATGTATGTGGCAAGTAAAGGAAAGAAGAATTACTTTAAATATAGGACACACATGTGGCTTAAGGGGATCATTTTATAAGGTCCTAGTATAAATTTTAAAATGTCCTAGTATACATATAGTTTATAGGTCCTAGTATACATATAGTTAAGGGGATCATTTTATAGGAAGATTTAATTTAAATATAGTTAATAGGTCCTAGTATACATTAAAACGGGTATGATTGTAATAGTATGTTTTAAGAGGGGTATAGTCGTAATTAGTTAATTAGTTAATTTCATGTACTTAAGACACCTGACTTAAGAGGGTGGACGTATGTACACAATATAAGATCTCTCTTATGTGGTCAAATTGGGTCATAAGGGGTACATGTTGTGTACATAAATGTTAAAAAAGTGGCATGTGTGTGACAGGCCTTTAGGACCACATTGTGTTGTAAGGGGTCACGCATGTGTTCTAACACATGTGTGACCCCTTAGGACCACATATGAGCCCTTTTAACATCCTATACTTAGTGTATGCAATACCCCAACTACTAGGATGGTAAAAGGGGTCATATGTGGTCCTAAGGGGTCACACATGTGTGACCCCTTAGGACTAGATTATGACCCATTAGAACAAAATGTGGTCCTAGTAAAGGCTTGTCACACACATACACGCATTCTAACTCAAGGTATAATATAGACATGGCTCAAACTAAATTATAGGAAAATTGTGGCTTAAAAGGGGAATGAATTTGAAAATAGGAGATGGCTTAAGGGGATACATGCATGTGTTCTACAATGTACATGTGCGACCCCATGGGATTGTGCATAATGTCCTAAGGGGTCATGTATGTGGTCCTAAGGGGTCACACATGTACATTAGAATGTGCATGCATGACCCCTTAAGACCACATACATGACCCCTTTGGACACTATGGTTGATCCTATGGGGTCATATGTGGTCATAAGGTGTTGGACGTGATGTGATCCTATGTGGTCATAGGGGGTATGTTGTATACAATTTAAAGATGTTTTAAATAGTTTTATTTTTGTTGTAATTTTTTGGTTTTGGTTTTCATTTTCATTTTTGTTTTGATCTTGTAAACTAAATGTTTTGGTTTTGATATTTTTTTTGGTTTTCATTTCGTTTAAAAAAAATTCAAACTAAATTTAACTAGTTTTTAAAATAAAAACATACTTTTCTAATTAAAATAAAATTATTGAACTAAAACACATTTTTTTCTAACAAAAAAAATAAATTTAAAACTAAAAATTATTAACAAAAAAAACAATTTTTAAACTAAAAATCTAATTTTTCAACTAAAAAATTAATCTAAACATGAATTATTTAATAAAAATGGGTGTTGGGCATACCTGGAAGACTAGAAGGTGGATTGTTGGCAATTCCTGTGAGGGCTCCACACCTTGAATCGGGATCCCGTATGACAAAAATGAACCGCATTTCATTGAAAAAAAAATTATATATTCAAAATGAGATCTCGTGTTGAGATGAAATGGGATTCTGTTTCGTTTTCAACACGGGATCCCGTTTGGAGCTCTAGTCTCGGGATCTCGTTTGATTTTAGGCTCAGGATGTCGAGAGCCAACAAGATCCCGATTCGTCTCCTATTCTTTCCGCCCGATTTTGACTTTCAAACTAAGTCCAAAACTTCCACATTAAGTGGACACAACTTCTTGCACTTACCCACTTTTGTCTATCCATTAGTCCGTGGGTGAAAAGTAGAACTGGATTTCAAATCTATCTTCATCTTCTTCCAAAGTGTCCTAAAAAATACCCAATAAATTAACTATCTCTGTTAGAAACTATGCTCTTAGGTAACCCATGTAGTCTCACCACCTCCTTGAAAAATAGGTCAGCTATATGCACTGCATCTGTTGTCTTCTTATAGGGTATGAAATGTGCCATCTTTGAGATTCAATCCACCACCACAAATATAGAATCATTCCCTCTCTGTGTCTTAGGTAATCCAAGTATTAAATCCATGCTTATGTCCTCCCAAGGTCTCTCTAGAACTATCAAAGGCTTATACAACCTAACATTGTGACTGCTACCCTTAGCAAGTTGATAAATTCTACAACTCTGTACAAATTTCCTAACATCCTTATGAATTTGAGGCCAAAAGTAATTCTCACTAACCAAGGCTATTGTCTTATCAACACCAAAGTCTCTTGCTAATCCTCCACTGTGCTTCTCTTTTATTCGGTTATCTCTTGTAGAGCTCCTAGGTATACACAACTGAATTCCTCTGAACAACATATCATTTAGAATGAAATAATCTAGCCACTTACTCCTATCGACCAGAACAGACTTATTGCAAGCTCTCCAAGGTTCTATAAAACCATGATCACTCTCATACAGGTTATTCAATTCCTCAAAACCCAATACTTTATTTGACTTTATCATGATCACTCTCATACAAGTTCATGATCTCTGTCAGCAAGTTCCTCCTTCTACTCAAGGCATCAACAAGTTTGTTTGACTTCCCACTCTTATTTTTTAAAACAAAGGAATAACTCTACAAGAACTCTACCCACCTCGTGTGTCTTTGATTCAACTTACCTTGATTGTTCAAGTACTACAAAGCTTGATGATTAGTATATAACACAAACTCCTTAGGCAAGAAATAATGTCTCCACTTCTTCAATGCTTGAATTATGATATAAAACTCTTGATCATAAAAAAAATATCTTCTCCTTGCATCATTAAACTTTTCACTAAAATAAGCTATAGGTCTTCTCTGTTGACTTAATACTGCTCCAATTGTATTCCCACTTGCATCACAATCTGCCTGAAATACTTTGCTGAAATTCGGTAAAGCCAACATAGGCTACTCAATCACCTTCTACTTCAACAACTCAAAAATCTTTTTTTCTCCTGATGTCCACTTGAAATCCATCCTATCTCCTCTCATTGTTTTTGTCATAGGACTACAAATTAAACTGAATTTTTTAATACACTTTCGATATAAACTAGCCAATCCATGAAACGATCTTACCTCCCCAATGCTTTCTAGTGTAGGCCATTCAATAATTTTTCTTACCTTATTAGGATCCATCTTCAATCCATCCACAGATATCACAAATCCCAAATAGAATAGCTCTTCCTTCATGAAACTACACTTCTTAATGTTTATCAACAACTTCTCTTCTCTCAATCTCTGCAAAACTTGTCTCAAATACAATATATGCTCTTCCTTTGTCTTACTAAAAATCAAGATGTCATCTAAGTACACAATAACAAACTTACCTAATAATTTATCCAATACATTGTTCATTAACCTCATGAAATTAATTGACGCATTAGTCAATCCAAAAGGCATCACCAACCATTCATACAGTCCTTCATTTGTCTTGAATGTTTTCTTCCACTCATCTCCTTCTTTGATTTTGATATGATGGTATCCACTTTTCAAGTCTATCTTTGTGTAGAATGTGGATCCACCTAAACAATCCATTATGTCACACATCCTCCATTCGCCATTCTTCTTAGGTGCTAATACTATTGGAACTACACAAGGTCTCAAACTTTCTCTGATCAAACCTTTCCTTAACAACTCTTGCACTTGTCTATTCAACTCCTCATTCTTTGCTGGTGTCATCCAATGTGCTACTTTATTAGACAAACTAACTCTAGGAATTAGGTCCATACAATGACTGATACTTCTCATAGGTAGTAATCCATCAAGTACGTTATATGAAATGATGTTTATATATTCTGTTAGAAACTCTTTTATCTCCTCCAGTGGTTCTTCTTCATACTCCAGATTCTCAATCTTCTTAGGAACTAAAGAAAAACACACATTCTCATGTCTCATCCCATCCAAGAATTTTCTTCCATCTACCAAACAAATTCTAGCATTAGTACAAACTTCACTCTTGAAAGGCTCCTCCAAAGGCAACAAGGTCTAGTTCATCCCATTTGCAACAATAGTATATATATTCTTCCTTCCATCATGTATTGATTGACTATCATACTACCAAGGTCTGCCCAACAAGATATGACATACATCCATAAATATAATATCATACAAAACTTCATCATGATAAAGATCCAATCTTCAATTTTACGAAACATTGTTCACTTACTAATACCTTATGATCATCTTGAATCTATGCTATCTGATAGGGCTTAGGATGCTTCAATCTCTCCAAATTTAGCTTATTCTTCATCTCTTCTAAAACAAGGTTATATGTACTACCACTGTCAATTATAACTTTACAACACTTACCAACTACTTTGCATCTCGTCTTGAACAAATTCTTCCTTTGTAAGGGTTCTTGTTCTCCTCCGATATGGTACAATGCTCTCCTCATCATCAACAACTCTCCATCCTGAGTTCTATTAGATGATCCAGTAGGTTCTTCTCCCATCAATGATGATCTTTCATGGTTCTCTATCCTCTTACATTTAAAAGCATGATGTCCTTCACCTCCACACTTAAAGAAGGTTCTTCTAAACACTCTCTTATCATGTCTTCTGTCTTCTTTTCCATAACCCTCATTCTGGTAACCATCATTTTCTTTTCTCTAGTAAATTTTTATGTCATCCCTTCAGTATGAACTACCATCTATGCTAACTTCCTTGTCTTTTTTCTGATCTATATAGGGTCCTCTTCCTTCGGTATAGGCCCTTCCTCCTTGAAATCTTCCTCCCTGAAATCTTCCTTCTCTACCTCTTTGCTTCTGCTCATGTCTTTTATTGAACATCTCCTCTGCTTTTAGGGCATATTGATAAGATTCCTCAACACTCTGCAACTTGATTAAACTGATTTTATCTTGTATAGACATTTGAAACCCATTAAAATATCTAGCAACTTGTTCAATCTCATCCTTGGTGTGCCCAACTATAATATTCAACTTGTAGAATGATTCAGCATACTCATTTACAATAGACTCTTGCTTTAGGTTTTGCAACTTTCGAAACATATTCACTTAATAATCAGTAGGCATGGACTTTGATTTCAACTTGTCGACTATCCACTCTCAAGATTTAATCTTCTCTTTACCTCTTCTTTGTCTATCTACCTACAAATGTTCCCACCATAGTGACTCATTTCCTTTCAACTTAGTACAGGCATATTTCACCTTCCTATCTTCTGCAGTGTTCTCAAATTCAAAATACTTTTCCACCTCTGTAATCCAATCAAGGAATTCATCTATATCTATCTTGTCATCATAATATGGCGGATTAAAATGTGGTCTGGTATTTGCTCTGGTCAAAGAACTTATGAACATCTCTTCATCCAGATCGTTTGCTAGTGGATTTTCTCCAACTTCTCTCGCTTCCACTTCTCTCTCCTACTTCTTGATCATCATCGCTCACATCTTCAACATGTTGATCTCTTCTTTAGGCCGTTTCAATAGCTTCCAATCTGGCTGCGATTCCTGTCAACATTTTCATCACAACAGGGTCTACATTTCCTCTCTAGGCCATCTTTTTGCAAGTCCTCTACAGTTGTAGGTCAGATCTTGAACTCTACCACCCCGCAACAAAATTCTTACAGAACTCTGCAATCTCTGGAATGAAAAAATTGCTTTGATGTCACTTGGTGCAGTCACGGCAAGAGAGTCCTCAAAGTGAACAGTTTGAAACATGCAAAAAATGAAACACATCACAAACAATTCAACGAGATGGAGGCAATGCATAATTAGAATTATATTATATCAAAAAATTGATACAACTGACTAACAACATGTGAGATTACAAGATTCGGCCCACGTGCTTGACTACAATCATGCTCAAATACAATATTCAAGCTCAAACACATATGCAAGCCAACTCTACATTTCCTAATCTTCTAATTATTCTTCTATGCCTTTATATTTGTTTTCCATATGCTTAATTACATCGATTTATATGATATTCATAGGTCAAGGATGATCCGCGTTGGCCCAAGATGGGACAAATACTGATGAAGATGATGTAATGTGTAAAACAACCAGGTCAACCTCCACAAAAGGAATCCTTTCAGAAACAACATATAATGATGTGCGGACCCCAAAGGAAGGTCGGCCACAAGCCAAGGTATGTTGGAAGCAATGAAATTAGGCTCTACAAGCTACAGAAAATATTTGCAAGATTTTCCACTAGCAAATAGGTCTAGGTCATTCCGATGCTTTGAGCTAGAAAACAATCCTAGATTCCGGAGGTGATAACTTGCTGGGAAAAGATCCAAACATCTCGTGGACCTAGGATAAGGTAGATGAACATGTCTACAAACAAAATTCAGTGTGCAAATGCAAAGAAACATAGAAAGAAATGTTGAGACTGCAAAACAAAAAGAAAATATTTTTGGCTGATGCAAGATTGTCAAGAACCAGGGATGCTCCTGTATCATCATTAAGAACTATTCAACTTCACCTATAATTCAAGGGTCCGTAGACCTATAAAGAAACTTCAACAACATATCAATTAGAAAAAATTAAAGTCCAAAACTAAATTAAAATTTAAGAGTATTATATCAAATAAAATAACATAACGTTAAAGTCTAAATTTGGGAAGAGAGATTATCTGATGTGGTCGACAACAGAGTTCTAGTATTCCAATGTTGACCACTATGGTGTGATACTCCTCCATTCACATTCACCAAGGTAAGATTCAGAGTCACTAGATCGGTGGATCATTTAGATCTATAAATAGGACTTCAAAGGAGTCATTTGACATCCTAAGCCTTAGGATGTATAAACAATCGTATGCTCTTCTCTTGCACTATGTGAGAGCTGGAGAATCAAAAAATTGCGTTAGGAATGTAATGAAAGCAGTGTAATATGTTTTTCTAGTCATGGAAGAAGCCGTAGCCTTTCGGCCATCAGCCTCTGCCCCGTTTTCCCTACTTGCCATTATCTTGAAAATTTGTAAACTATGTTTGGGTGTTTGTGGTATGAAGGCACTTAATTCATGAGGGCATCTCCACCACCTTTTCAGACTTCAACGTGTAGAAGATCTGCAGTTATAATTTTAAATGTTTTTCAAAACTTTTGATTTAAATCAATTCTAGGCTGCTTAATCACGCCTTGACAAATTTCTTTGGCGTAGGAAAACCTCATTTAAGGTTTATAATAAATAGAGTCCATAGTGAACAAAATAAATTTCAATCACGCGTTTATGACAAATCACTTGCTCGTAAATATCGCTCATATAAATGTGAATGCCAACCAAAATCTTCGACAGTGGAAGATGTGGCAAAGCTGTTAAAATGATATTTTCAAAGTCTTCAGATTGTGGAAGATGTACAGCAAAATTGCAGAAATGATAATTCTCAGAGACGAAATACGTGTAACACCTGTTAAACGATATAAATCCCTTCAGAATAAATATGGAAGTCAAACATTTCTAGATGTTCAAATTAGAAAACTGACGCCAACACATGCCAATGCTTCAAAGTCACGCAGAATAAATTTTGATATTGAAGTCAGAAAAGGACTGCAATCTCATGATAAAAGCCTGAGATTTACAAACTCTTTATAAACTAGTTCCATATGCACATTTTTCTCATCATAAAATCTTGTTTGCCAAACATTCTTTAATGTTTTTTCTCTCGTCCAACTCCTAATATTGTTTACTTAATTAAAACATGTGAATATTGGGGTTCGTGAATTAATAAATATTTGTATAGTACTATTACTGCAATCTTCATTATTATGATATTTGAAAACGTTTGTAATGCTGTATACTGTAATTAGAATATTCTATTCATTAGATTTCTTCATTACCAGTTCTACATGTACCTACTCCATGTGGCGAGGCAATTATTTTGTTTTTGTTTTGACCATCTAATGTCAACTCTTCAACACGCGTTCGCATTGGATTTCTTATCGCTCTTCTGATTTAGAAATTGCTCTTCTCCCTCTATAAATAAGTATCCCTTGTCTAAATTGCTCCATAGCTTCAAAAGTTTTGTTTTAAGTTTGCCTGCAAAGAAGAAAAGTATCAACTATGGCGGGGTTGTCAAGTGTGATGAAATTAGCCACTTCCCTTGTTTGTTTAATTTTGGTAGCATCGTGGACGGCTTCTGCAGCTCTTGTCTACCACAAATTCACCGTGAGTATTTCTAGTTTTTATTATAATCCCTTCAACACTAGAAGCATATCATGTTAAGCTTGATGTAATGACGGTTACAGGCTGAATTGATCGTGAGCTTAATCATGTTGTTTATTGTACTGTTACAGATTGGAACACAGAACGTGACTAGAGTGTGTAACACGCAGACGATCGTGACAGTGAATGGACAGTTTCCTGGCCCAACTATAGAGGTTCAGGAAGGTGATAATCTTGTTGTTGAAGTGGACAACAATGGGCCGTATAATGTGACTATACACTGGTAATAAAAACTATGCTCAAAATTGTATCCATGTCTTCATTATTTTCATAAACACTAGAGAGAACATACGCTGAGATTTTATCATTTGTGATTTGACAGGCATGGGGTAAAGCAGTTGAAATCCTGCTGGGCAGACGGACCCGCCTACATAACGCAGTGTCCCATTACTCCTGGGAATAAGTTCACCTACAACTTTACAATCACAGAACAGGAAGGGACGCTGTGGTGGCATGCACATATCTCATATCTGAGAGCCACTGTGCATGGAGCATTGGTCATCAAACCCCGGGCTGGAAAGGCTTATCCTTTTCCCAAACCGGACAATGAGATTCCCATTATTCTGGGTCGGTACCAAGCTCTCTCTTATGTTTTCAAAAGCTATTTAGTGATGAGATTTGAATCATGAAGTAATAAACTTGGTTTATGTTGTGCAGGTGAATGGTGGAATGCGAATGTGGAAGATGTAATAGCAGATGCCATTGCAACAGGAACTGTACCAGCAAACTCCGACGCATACACCATTAACGGCCAGCCAGGAGACTTTTTCAATTGCTCTGCCAATGGTACGTACGTAGTTAATATGAACTAGGTACCGATATTGATACCCATAAACGAAATTGTGATGAGGAGTAATGAATGGATATATGGATGCAAATGTAGATACTAGCCGTATTTCGGTTGAGAGTGGAAAAAGGTACCTGCTGAGGATTGTACATGCTGGCATGCTTCATGGATCCTTCTTCAAGATTGCGCAGCACAATATGACTGTCGTGGCAGTGGATGCCGTGTATACCAAACCATATACAACTGATGTGCTGCTCATACAGCCAGGTAACACCATGGATGTGCTCATAACAGCTGATCAGCAGTTAGGGCAGTATTACATTGGCACCCGCGTATACAACAGCCAGCCAGGAAGGACTGAATACTTAAATACCACTGCAACAGCAATATTGGAGTACAAAGGCAACGACAAAACATCTGCATCTGCTCCTCTCTTGCCCAACTTTCCTGCATATGATGATACGGCTACCGCATTCAACTTCAGTACAGCCCTGAGAAGCCTGGGGTCCTCTGTCCCACAGACTGTTGATGAGGAGATGTTTATAACAGAGGGATTCGGACTCGTTCCATGTATGGACAATTCTTGCACAGACGACAATGGTGTAAGGCCCGTTGGAAGTTTTAATAACATTTCATTCGTGGACCCTGAGATAAGCATATTACAAGCTTATGATAATGGCACCGATGGAGTGTTTACCAAAGATTTCCCAAGTAATCCTCCTCAGGCATTCAATTACACTGGAAATGTTCCACTGAGTCTTTGGACCCCCGAGTTGGGGACAAAAGTTAAAGTTTTGAAGTTCAATAGTACTGTTCAAATAGTGTTTCAGAACACTGCAATTATTACATTGCAGAACCATCCCATACACCTTCATGGGCATGATGTTTATCTTGTGGGACAAGGCTTTGGTAACTATAATTCCCAAACGGATCCTGCAAACTTCAATCTGGTGAATCCTCAGATGTTGAACACTGTTGGAGTTCCTACTGGAGGGTGGGCGGCCATTAGATTTGTAGCCAACAATCCAGGTAATCTAGTTTTACTTAATTTGCATATGAATATTTTAATGCGTTGTTTTTTCAACAGATTAACAGTGTATATGTGTATACAACTATATTTTCTTGATTCAGATTTTACTACTTTAGAGCTAAATTATATGTACTTTGTTTTGAACAACAGGAGTTTGGTTGATGCATTGTCATTTTGAATCTCATTCTGCAGTTGGTTTTGCTATGGTATTTCTCACCGAGGACGGGCCCGGAAATTCAGGCAAATTGCCGCCGCCTCCTTCTGATCTACCGAAATGTTAGATGGATTTCTTCATTGTTAAAACCTGTAATTCCAACATATCACTCACTTGTAGACGACTGCAAACAAGTTTGTAGACGCTCACAAAAATTCAAAATTACAGCTGTCATGACAGCCTGTCATGGAAATAAGATTATGTCAAGGCCATTCTATGCAATCTTATCGTTTATTGCAATGAGTTTCTTTTTCACAGTCAATTAGTTATTAAAATTTTTATTTGAATGAATTATAAGGAAGTTTATTTGGTTTTTTAAATCTTTTTATTTTCTTAAAGTCTATACTTCGAATTTTAAGTTTATAAATTATGGAGAAATAATATTTTTGATCGCAAATATAATTTAAATCTTATCATTTTAGATTTTTTTTAATTGTAATATAAGTTTAAGATTTTTTCATTTTGGATAAACTATGAAAATATTCATTGCTATCATAATTTAACATATTATATAATAATATATTTTTATTATTAATAATTTTTTCATAAATTTTAGCTTCTTGACACATCCAAAATTTTAGAAAATAAATAATAAATAAAAACATTAACATTTCTATTCATTGAAAATTGTTACCAAAATTTCAAAATCATAAAAGAAGACCTCACAGTTACAATAAGGCAAGTACTTGGGGCTACAATTCAAAATAAGAAAGTTGTATAATTCCAAAATGACAATTATTCTCTAGAAAATGAAGTGACAAAAATAAAAATTTGGTGGAAAATATGGTTTTGTTGTCCACTTTGATTCTTCCTAAATATACTTTTAAAGTGAACAATTTTAAGTTACTATAATTTTATTTATTACTTGATATATAGAATATTTGAATTAATAAGTTTAAAATATAAATTGATAATAGAATAGAACAAATTTAAAATAATTAAAAATTAAAATATATAAAAAAATTGTTAAAAGGAAGATTCTTTAAATTTTAATGTTAGTAATAGAAATCTTGTCTTTAGAAGAGTATAGGTAAAGTACTGAATGTATCATAGATTTTGATTAGGGATCAAATAGGTTTTGAGGGGACTTAAAATCCCTTACAACAAGTTTTGAAGTGACCTGAAACCCTCTGGACTTAGCAAGAATTTAGAACTGACAAGAAGAACATTGCAAGAAGATACTAACAAAGAAAAACAATAGCCAACCAACAACAAAACAAGAGTAGGGTAGCTAAGAATCGGCAAACCCACCCGCAAGGCCTAAGCCATTAGATAATAAATGTCAACAACACAAAAGATAAGGGTTTTACAAGTCTCTCTGAACCTGAAGTATGGGTTTTGGCAAGGATCCCATAACCTTATTACAAAGGGTTTAACCATGGAAGTCAAGGTCATCTTGCACCAAGAAGCCATAGCCTCCAAAAAATTAAACTCTACCTCTCCTAAATAACTTCTCTCCACTTCAAAAGAAGAGGATCCCACCTCAATAGGAACAAAGGAAGAACAATCCACAAAAAAGAACTCTAGAATCCAAAACTTTTCTCAAAGGTTTTAACCATAAAACCCAAAAACAACCAGCACTGAGTAGCAAAAGCATCCAACAATTAGAAACTTCACCTCTCTTGAAGAAATCCTCTCCACCTCAAAAGAAGAGGATCCCACATCAATAGGATAAGTAGAAGAAGAATCCATGAGAAGAGGAAACTACATCTGAAACCAGCCCAAGACTGAGCATCCAAGGCCAAGATTAACCACTAATGCACATCTTCCAACCTCTTCCCCATAGCATGTCACCACTTCCAAATGAAAGACCACCACCTTAATAGGGCTGACATAAGAGGAAGAAAACTGTACCAGGAGCCAATGCCAAACCAAGGACTAAAAAAAAACCCCATCTCAAAAATAAATGAGTGCCACAACAAAGGAATCAAACAAGGAAAGAACAAGGGAAAGTCAAAACAAACCATAAACCATAGGGAACTAGCACAAACAAGCATGACCCCAAAAGTAGAGAGACCCCATAGCCAAACATAGAGAGAAAGGTCGAAACAAGCACTTGAAGCCACAACCCTTCAAAGAATAGGAGACAACAAAGAGACCAAAACAAGCCTTGAATAGATCAAGCAACGAATCCTCAAGCCATATAAGAAAAAAAAACTAGGGCACCAAATGACAGGGAACATGGAAGCCTGGCCAACAATGAGGGTGAAGAAACACTTATGCTAAACACACAAAACTAGGAACACGACTCTAAGCCACAACACTATAGTCACACCACAAAGTGCCCCACCACCATCCACACAAATAGTGAGCAAAACAAGCCCCTCAGATGAAAGGAAGAACCAAACCTCAACCACCATGCTATAAACTAAAGGAAACAAGTTGAGAGCAGAGAGGACATTAGTCGAGATTTCCATAAGAAGGCCACATAATGAGTGCTAAGCAATCTAGAAAAGAAACCCCAAGAACAAGAGGTCACCACAACAAGGGGCCAAAAGAGGACCACTGCAAACAAGCCATGTAAAATGAACAAGGGGACATAGGAGATCCCCACACAATAGAGTTTTATTGCATCATCATCTTCATATTGATCCCCTTCCTCCCCATCTTTTGTACCTCTTCTAGAAACCCCACTCTTTCTCACGCTCCTGCTCACACCATTACCCATCTTCTTCAAGAAACCCTCCATTGATGGGGTAGTTACTAGCTAAACATATCATAGTTGTTCATTATTCCACTTAAAAAAAAAATATTATTTTATATTAGAATTAATTTAATTATTATTAAAATATATTTATATTATTATATTTTAATATATTTATATTAGTATGTTATTAAAGTTTCATTAAATTCTTTACAAAAGAAAAAAAAATTAGTACCAAATTATTATTATATTATTATATTTCTATTAAACTCTTGAACCAAGCAAAAAAAGTCGAGTAGGATTACATTATTATTCTTAGGTCATCATATCATTATAATTTTATTTTATATTTGTTCTTATCCTTATTCTTGAGAAAAAAGTAGATCTCATGTAAGACAGGTGAAATTAAATTCTTGTAGTTTTAACTAACACACACACACACACACAGATATATATACATACATATATACATACATATATTCATATATCTATATACATATATCCATATATACATATACAAATATCCATGTATGTATGTATGTATGTATGTATGTATGTATGTATGTATGTATGTATACATATACATATACATATACATATACATATTTACATACACACACACATACACACACACATAATATACATATACATATACATATACACACACACACACATATTTACATACACACACACATACACACACACACACACATATTATGTGTGTGTGTGTGTGTGTATGTCTAGATATATATAGTATGACTAAATTATTATTCTTATATCATCATATCATTATATTTTTATTTTATATTTTTTCTTCTCCCTATTATTTTCAAAAAGTAGATCTTATGTAAGACACGTGAAATTTAGTGCTTGTAGTTTTAACTAGGATTTTTGCATCATATGTGAGTGTAATGCGCTATGTTATAATAATGGTAAAAACATTTAAGCAATTATTTTTATATTTTTTTAAAATATATATTTTATATGATATTTTATTTATTTTTAAATTTCTATTTAAAATTATTTATTCTTTTTGTATAGATTATTATTTAATTTTAATTATTTTATCAAATTATTTTGCAAATTTTATATATAATTAATGCAGAATAGACATTATTTGATGTTATGCATTAGTATTTAAAAACATTCAATGTACTCATTTTTAGTCATTTGTATTACACATGTTCTATCTCATCCTAAAGCATTAAAAAAAATAATGATGACATATATTAATTTGGCTAATTAAACAAAATAAGAAATCTACATATTACCTAACCCTTCTTTAGTATAGAACAAACCTTCAAGTACATATTTTCTAAAGTTGGATTTCAATAATTTATCTCCTTGTAATTGAATAAAAACCCTTCCAAGGTACTTGTAAATACCAACAATCCTTAGATCAACAAAAGTATTAGATGAAAAAAATATCTAGAATATGACCATAGTGCATGGGATGAAAGGCTTACATGACAAGTCTATGACCATAAACTTGATAGAGACTTGCAAACTTTTCCTCTAATATACCATAGTTCTAATATAGATTACAAGGAACTTCACTAACATAGAATTAAACAACCTTTTAAATCTTAGCAATGCCCTCATCAAGAACAATTCTTGAGACAATATAATGTAATGACATATAACCTTTATACTCATCTAAGAATTGATCATGATTCTCTTTCTTTCTTTGTATTTTTATATACATGGGTGGGAATTTATACTAGGCCTCCTTGGTACTATGACATGTATCTTCATTATATTTGTGCTCCTATACTAATATTTACTTATAATTGATCACATTATATGTCATATTTAATCGTACTACCTATCCTATTTCAAATTACAGAAAGTGTTTTTTATGAATTGAAGTTGATAAAGTTTTGTCCTTATAAAAATCTTCTACATTAATTTTAGTGGCCTTGTCTTATTTTAAAATATTTCTTAAATACCTTTTGTTTTTTACTTGCCTTGGTTATTATGTTATTATCATTTAAGGCTTTATATATCTTAATCAATAAAGCACCTTTCTTCTTCCTTCTCTCTTAATTTTCTGGTCATGGGCTTTTCTTGTATTTCATTTGATTTATTATTGTTTTATATACATTGTGACTAGATATGGGTAGTATTGCTACTATTTCCCATGGTTGTTTTCTTTATACTTTTTCCTTCACATTAATCTATTCTTTTCCGAATTCATTTCCAACTCATTTCCTTGTAATTTGCTTTGTAAAATTTTAACATCACATTATTCAATAATCTATAGCTTCCATGTAGATATTTTAATATTTATTTTTATTTTCTTGTTTGACCATATCTCTTTTTAATACATGGTTAGGTATGTCAAAATGTTAGCATGATATATGATCTCCCACCTAAAAGGTGATTAGCCTAAGAATTATTATTTTGATTGTAAACTATAATGGTCACTAAAATAACTTTAGGATCCAAAAAATTAGCATAAAAAATAGTCACGAATTTTTTTATACACTTTCAAATCATTTAAAATCTTGTACGCACAATCTCGTGTTAAGTTTAGCTTATTATTTTAAAACTTTATATAAGCAACTACATAAATTTAAATGACAAATAACTTAAGTCTTAATGGGAGCTTGAGATTAAGTTCAAAAAAATGAATTAAATATTCCACACAAATTTTAAACATATTTGTATTTTCTACCTAAAATGAGAAGTAATTCATTAGCATAAAACTATATCATTAATTATATTCTAATAGTTATGAAAAAACAGAAAAGAGATGGCTCACAAAGAGAAGGATAAGAGAGCCTAAACCTACCTTTCTAAGACTTCATACACCATTTAGTGAGCTAGCAAGTTTGAATGAAAGTAGTGTTGGCATGACCCATGCTATCATAGTCATAAAAGAAAATAGCGTAATCTTATTAGGAGAATTGGTCCACAAAGTCACTCATCCAACTACTCATTATACAATCTTAATCAAATAAAATATTCAATAGGTCAAAAGTGCAAAAAAAATATTCATTCTTTAAACACACAAATGTACTCAAGTTGACCATTCAAAGTATCTCATTATCAACAAGAAGTTAGTGATATAAAAAACATTAAACAAATTCATTAATCCATGAATTAAATGCATAAAGTGAGAAAAATATGCCTAGAAATTGAAAACCATGAAAGAAAAATGACAAGAAAGGTGCAACCAAATAGTAAAGTTGTACTATAATAAATATGTTTTGAACAATTATGATTAAATGAGTTTACAATTATATAAGTTTTTTTGTTTTTTTTGGTTAAGAAAGATGAAAAACTCTATTCTACTAGACAAATATATATATAAAGTAAAGAACAAAAGTCATTTGACTTGAACTTTTAGCTTATCTTCATTACATTTCACAAATAAATTGGCATTCAATACATGTCAACTAATATTCCCCAACAAATACAAACTTTGTACCAGCCTTTTAATCTTACATTTTATAAATGAAATAATTTAATTCTTATGCATAATCCAACTATAAATTTACAGGTAGACCTACCAACGTCCAATTCGTTTAAGCCTCCACTAATTTGATATCTAAAGCACTAGACCTTTGGTGTGGTAGTTTTTGCTATGATCCATTCACATAGAAATTTAAAAAGCCTTTAAAAATCCCACTGAAGCTATTGGATCCTTCATAGAAATTGTGAATAGATATAAATTTTGAAACATTTATTTTTTTTATCGATCTATAAAAAAAATTCATAACGTTAATTTTATTTTTTCAGGATCCTTTCAATGATTTTTAAACACTCAAAGACATGAAATATGAATCAATATTTACTGAAAGAAAGTCCCACAATTCATAATTTTACATCATGTTAAATTCTATGAAGAATTACCTCAAATATTAATGAGAGAATATTGGTAGTGCAAATAGATGGAGGAGCAAGCGTGCGAATGGAAGGAGGACCAATAGGAAGCGATCGATTGGCTATTCCCGGATGCGAGGCTGGCAGCCATAAATTGTTGCTAACCATTAACATATCAGATGAGGCTGCGGAAGATGTTGCAATGTTGGAAGAGCTCTCAGTAATATGTCGATTCATAGGCCCTAAAATGGACTGAAATAGATTAGGGAATGGATTACAGAGAATTGGAAGACCCAACAATCATCAAATTCCTTCCTAAAGGCTTCTTCGTGGCAAATTATTTTTTGTCTTCAGAGGATAGAGAGAAGATGCTACAAGGTGGTTTATGGACGATGGGGAATTGCCCGCTTTATATGCAAAAATGGTATCCAAACTTCAACCCTTTGATATGAAAGCCCTATATGGATCCGTCTGTATAATCTGCTAATGGAATATTGGTCTGAGGAGTGTATAGCAAAAAATGAATGATCACTTGGAAGCCTAATGGAGATGGATGCAGATATTGTGGGAGGGGATTCCTACCTACATGCAAGGCTTCAGATTGTTGTGGTAAAGCAGATTCTGGAAGAGATTGTGTTATGCGTAGGTGGACATTGTTGGAAACAAACGATAGAGATAAAGGAGAACAATTTTTTTTCTTTCTGCATAAAATACAGAGGGAGAGACCATAGAGAATAAAATTGCAAATAGAAACCTAAAATGAAAAACATTTGGAGACCAAAGCGGCAAGCTGCCAAAGTTATTTCATTGCAAGCTGAGCTTCCGATGATGATTGAATAGGGAGCGATTCAAGCTTGGGTTCCAAGAGGTAATGATTTTCCTTTGAGTACGAGATGAGTCACAAGTTGTATGTTGTATAGTATTGCATAATGCAGTATAAAACTTATTATTATATATGTGAAAATTGAATCTTTTCTACCTTACAGTCAGTAGCAATTAGTCACTTATTCTGTGAAATTGTACACACGTGAATAAATATATATATACAATTCTATAACTATATAAAATGATAGCTAGCTGACAACCTCCACACCAGTTCATATAGGTTTTCTAGTTATAGCACATACAAAGATAACATGTTTATAATGTTGAAGTGTAGTAAATTAAGATGGGAAGAAGAGTGCATAAACAATTTGTAGAAACTAAGTAAGGCCATAAAGTGAGATATAGTTGTTTCATTTGTTTGGTATCTTAGGTTAAATTGTAATTTTAGACAAATTTGAAAAACATCTGGTTGTTTTGTAATAACTCAAAATTACTTTCTACAAATTTTAAATACATTTTGATTTTAGACAACAACAAAAAAGATATTTCATTGGCTCCTCTCCCAGGTGAGCATGACCAAGAAGAAGATCAATAGGTTAGAAGTAATGGTGGAGGCAGATTCTCATGGTGATAGCTAGAGTCAAATGAAAATGGTGAGAGGGTCTGGAAGCCTGCCAATGACATGACAGGAAAACTAGAAAATTAGGAGATTGTGGAGGAGAAGCTTAATGAACTCAATACAAAAATTAATCAGAGGGATGAGAGGAAAAAAATGGTTGGACTAGAGGAAAATCATGAGGCTTTGAAAAGAAAAGTTGAGGAGATGACAACTCTGAGTCAGGAAATGGTGATGAAGAATTCTACGTCTTTGCATGCAATCTAGGAAGAGATAGAACAAAAAAAGACAAAGAGAAAGAGACATATGGAGTCTCCTTCTATGGCATTGGAGCCCCTTGCCTCTACTATCAAGGCTACTCCAGATTCTGTAGTGGTGGGCTCTACGAAAGATTCTAATAAAAAATTGTGTTTTTAATATAAAGTTAAAGTTTAATGCCATGAATGGAAAGATGATATCCCCCCCACCTAGTAGGCCATTACTTTGTTGTCTTTGGTGGGTGGTTGGTTGTAGGGTCAATTTTGTTGTCTCTCTATGTAGTAGTTCTATTTTGGTTGTCTATTGTTTTTTTGCATTTTCTTGTCTTGGTTGTAGTTTTTTGGCTAGGTGTGCACTCCTCATGCACCTGAAGTAGTTTCTCTTAAGAGGTCATGTAAAAGGTTCTAGCCTATCTCACTTTAACTAATCATAACAAGGAGGATATTTGTAATAGCTAATATTAAATACTTATTAATTTATTTGGATGATTAACTTATTATTTGCAACATAGTTTATTCATTTATTTATTTTCATGTAAATTATATTATATAGAGCCTCACTTAAGAAGTCCATTATGAAACTATGTTTGGGTAATAGTTAAAATTAGACTATTTTAGTGGATCCATTATAAAAAAATAAGAATGGAATTAATAGATTGAAGAGAGGAGGTGTGATATGGAAGGAGGAAGATTTATTTTTGATACAATTATAGTTTTGCATGAGAGATAGGGGTGAAAAGGAAAGACAAAAGAATGGGGATGACCACATGCTGAAGGGAAATGGATAGAAAATTTCTTGGCATCTCAAGATTCTTTTTGCAATGGATGGTTGTGGAGAAATTTACATATCTAAAGGTTTGATATTGGCAAAATTCATTTGATGATTCTCAATTTTTTTTTTATCTAATGCAAATTGAAATAATGCATTCATCTAAGGACTCCATCCATATACCTTTTTTGTTCAAATCCATGTTAATGAGAGAGGTTTCTCCAATGAGACACATCTAGCATAGTAAGAATATATTTGCAAACATGTTGATCAAGGATATCATGAATAAAAAGGTAGGTTTTCCTTGTCACATTTCTTCATCAACTTTTGTTGAAATATTGATAATAGACACATGTGTTGTGTTATTAATGGGTCTTAAATCAAGGTTCTCTATCTTTCAATTCAATTATTCATGCATTCACCTATGACCAAAAAAAGTTAGTATATAGCTATGAAATATTGTCTAATTTTTCCATAGATTGCATATGGTTGCATACTATTTCTATGATTAAAGTGTAAGAGATTTATAGTTTAGGCTAAAAATGAAGGTTAGGAAAACAATTGAAATAAACAAAAAATAGTTTAAGATTGCATTTAAATAGAGTCCAAAAATAATGAAGTGCTATGGCATTATCTTCAACCATAATGGTAATTTTTTAATGGAATGTTCTCTTACCCATATTTGAGATATAATTCTATTTACAATGACTCTATGCACACCAATGGTATTAAATTTCAATTACGTAGATTGTATCTTCTTATCAAGAATTAGGATTCGACATCCATCATGTTAGTTTTAGATCCATTTCTAATCTTGCTATAATTTTATGGAAAGTCCTTGTCTACATATTGTTGAAATAATTAGCATTTTTCATTTTTATTCTTATTGGCTCCTTCATAGTCCAAAAGTTGAAATTCTCAACAAATCCTCCAATTTATATTACCTCACAGATGTTAAATTTTGTTTCTACTAATAAATAAACCCTTCGACCGATCTACATATGGTTGTCTTTGCATGAATGATTTATCTTTTCTCCTCTTTTGAAAGATAATCATGTTTATCGAATAGATAATGGAAGTTGAGGCTATTTGATCCAATGTCACTTGCATTGCCATGATTTCTTGAAAATCATTATTCAAAATCTTCCCTAGTTGGCACTATAGCTGTAAACTAGAATTTCACAATAGCATACATAAAAGCTTCTTTTATCAAATCTATTATGCTAGGTATGGCATCCCTTATGCATGTGTGCCTTGTCTTTATTATTGATTTCGATAGAGAATATAAGTAGAAATACCTATTATATAAATTGTAGGAATAATCTTATCTCTTTTTTTGATTCTTTATAAATTTAAAATTAAACCATCAATCATAACAATATTACTTCAATAATATCTTTGTTTTAATGATTTTATGATGGAAATTTTTAAAGATATAGATGCATAACCCTTCTACCTGTATTGAAGTTATCAAAATCAATATGTATACACCTAAGATGGAATACGTTATTATTGTGAATATATTATTTATATAATAATATTAAGTTAAATGATTTTTAGGATAATTATTTATATATACTTCTAAATGAATAAAGAAGAGAGTAAAGTTACTAGATGTAAGAACATTGATTGTACTCTTTCTTAGTACTGTATACATGGAATATAGATTGTACGATGTTTTGAGTTAAGCTATCTCATTTTTCAATGTGTTTTGTAACCTCAAAAAAGATAGGTTATAGAGTCATGATGATATTAAATAAGCATATATGTTGTTTAATCACATAAAAAGCTTTATTTTGAAGATATTGTTAAGTTTATAATTTATTTGATAAGATTACTTTACAAAGGGGTTACATGTATAATACCATAATGCCTTAAAACATAAGGTTATTGTTTAATTACCAAATTCTTAGTCGTAAAGTGATAGTATTAGATAACTGCAATTGCGTATTGATAGGAACTTAGATATAAATAACTCCAAAAAGTGTTGAGTGATTCACAAGCATGATAGGCTTTGTTTTAAGGGCTAGTTAGACCTATGAGTTATCAATAAGGGATTTGATATTAATTTATCTTCTTAAACTTTTAATTTTTGTTAAAAAGTAAAGTATGTGACCTTTAAATGGTCTTAGTTGTGCTTGTGTACTCTTTGTTGGATGGCATGACTATAGACTCTATTTTTTGGAATTATGTGATGTAGCTCTTGTTTAAACATTATGAATTATATTGTGTAAGTGATACATTTGATGTGAAAAGATGATTACTACACATATGCATGATATGTGGATAAATATTTCCTGAATAATGATTGTTCAAATAAGTTTTATGTATTAATCCTTGTATGAATACATTTTTGATATATTAGTATTTTGGTTTTATGATCACAAATTACTTCACATTCAAGATAGTAAACATAAATATATTTTTAATTTTCATGCTACACAATTCTGATTATTGAAGTTAATCTTACTTCCATAATTAATTTTAAATTATATTTCATTTAAATTTACATTGTAATTACTTAATCATAAAATGAATCTGAAATGAGTTTTGTGTGCATGATTTTAAAATGGATTGTAGGTATATAAAGACTATCCCTGACTAATTTTATCATTCCGATTCTATCAGAACCTCTTGACTGGGATTGTTAGCAATCTCTCCTCGTATAGAAAAAATATTGCGGTGACTCTTACAATTCATAAATCAAAACATTATGATGAAATTACACCATTTCTTATATTTCTATTGTTAAAACCTTTGTAGACTTCTGCAAATGGCACAGCAGAGTTAGTATAAGATTATGTCGTACCATTCTATTCTATCTTTATCTCGTTTGTATTAATTTTCTTTAGAGTAAGAGAAAGCCGTAAGGTGCTCGTCTCATTTTAACCATGGGATGAAACTCATCTTAACATTTGGGTAAATCGGAAGGAGGTGCAGGTAATTTGTCAGAATCTGCCGGCCCGTTCTCGGTGAGGAATGCCATGGCAAAGCCGAATGCAGAATGAGATTCAAAGTGGCAATGCACGAACCAAACGCCTGTCGTTCAGAACAAAACAAGTAACATATAATTTAATTTAGCCGTAATTTTTTAAGCAAAATATAGTTGCATCTAGCATTAAACAAGTCGAAAGCTAGGTTACCTGGATTGTTGGCTACAAATCTGATGGCCGCCCACCCACCAGTAGGAACTCCCACGGTGTTGAGCATCTGAGGATTGTCCAGATTGAAGTTTGCAGTTTGGGGATTGTAGTTGCCAAAGCCTTGTCCCACAAGATAAAAATCATGGCCGTGAAGGTGTATGGGATGGTTGATCATTGCACTGATGTTAGTATTCTGAAACACTACCTGAACAGTGCTATTGAACTTCAAAACTTTAACTTTTGTCCCCAACTCGGGGTACCGAAGTGCATGGGGCACGTATCCAGTGTAATTGAATTTCTGGGGAGGAATATTTGGAAAATCTCTGGTGAACACTCCATCGGTACCATTATAATAAGCTTGTAATATGCTTATCTGAGAATCCACGAATGAGATGTTATTAAAACTTCCAACGCTTCTTACACCGGACTCTGGGCAAGATCTGGCCGTACAGTCAACGAGCCCCGCTCCCTCTGTTATAAACATTTCCTCATCAACAGTCTGTGCAACGCAGGGCGTCCGGCTTCTCAGGGCTGCACTGAATTTGAATGCGGAGGCCGTATCGTTAAATGGAGGAAAGTTGGGCAAGAGCGGCTCAGATGCATTAGTGTTGCCTTTGTATTCCAATATTGCTGTTGCAGGGATCTCTGAGAACTTCACCCCAACAGTAGCGCTTTCGTATACGCGGGTGCCAATGTAGTAGCGCCCTGGCTGCTGGTCAGCTGTTATGAGCACATCCATGGTGTTACCTGGCTGTATGAGCAGCACATCGGTTGTATATGGTTTGGTATACACGGCATCTACTGCCACAACGGTCATATTGTGCTGCGCAATCTTGAAGAAGGACGCATGATTCATCGCAGCATTTACAATCCTCAGCAGGTAGCTTTTTCCACTAGCAACCGAAATACGACTAGTATCTGCATTTGCATCAATAGATTCATTAATTACTCATCACAATGTTGTTTATGGGTCTGGGTATGGATACCCAGTTCACATTACGTACGTACCATTTTTAGAACAAGGGAAAAAGTCTCCTGGCTGGCTGTTAATGGTGTCTGCGTCGGACTCTGGTGGTCGCTCTCCCGTTGCAATCGCCTCTGCTATTACATCTTCCACATTCGCATTCCACCATTCGCCTGCACAATATAAACTAAGTTTATTGCTTCATGATTCAAATCTCATCACTAAATAGGTTTTGAAAACATAAGAGAGAGCTAGGTACCGACCCAGAATAATGGGAAACTCAGCATCTGGTTTGGGATAAGGATAAGTCTTTCCAGCCCGGGGTTTGATGACCAATGCTCCATGCACAGTGGCTCTCAGATATGAGATGTGTGCATGCCACCACAGCGTCCCTTCCTGTCCTGTGATTATAAAGTTGTAGGTAAACTTATTCTCAGGAGTAATGTGACATTGCGTTATGTAGGCCGGTCCTTCTGCCCAACATGATTTCAACTGCTTGACCCCATGCCTTGCACAAATAACAAATAATAATATTTAGTTTACTATTTCAACTGTTTAGTTTATGAAAATAACGAAGACATGGATACAATTTCGAGTAGAATATTTATTACCAGTGTATGGTCACATTATAGGGCCCGTTGTTGTGCACTTCAACGACAAGATTATCACCTTCGCGAACCTCTATAGTGGGACCAGGAAACTGTCCATTCACTGTTACAATCGTCTGGGTGCTACACAATCTAGTTTCGTTCTGTGTTCCAATCTGTAACACGGTAAACAACACAATTATGCTCAATTCTATTCAACCTGTACCAACAGTCATTCTTAGATTATATTAATGTTAAAAATGCTCACCGTGAACTTGCGCTGAACAAGGGCTGCAGAAGCCATCCATGGTGCCAATTTGACCATAATTAAGCAAACAAGGGAAGCGGCTAATTTCACCACACTTGACGACCTCTCCATGCTTGATATTTCTCTTCCTTGTAAGCCAAGTTAAAAATAAACTTTTTAAGCTATGGAGCAATTTGGATAAGGAAGACTTATTTATATAGCCTGGAGAAGAGCACGTTTGAAATCAGAAGATCGATAATAAATATAATAGGGGTGGACAGCGCATGAAAGCAAGCGCTTAAACGCGTGCTCATGCTCAGGAATCAAAACTAAACAAACATTTTCGTTGGAGTGTATGACTGGTAATGACGAAATGTAATCACGTGTGCATTTGAATCGACAGACTCTACAACGTGAAACAAACAGTAAATATAGAGAAAGGATAAAGGTTATATAAAATATTGTGCATCGGAAGAGGGAAAAAAACATTTAAAATCTTCGGGAAACGAAATGTCATGTGATTACAATTACCTAGGTTTTAAAGTAATAAAGGTGCATGTGAGCAGAAAGATTTTGATTAGAATATTGAACATTAAAAAGAGTAAACATTTTATTGGGAAAGAAAATGTTATGTGATTAGAAGGATGTGCATATACAATTACCTAGTTCTTAAAGTAATAAAGTGTGTATGTGACTTTGATTAGAATATATAATATAAAAGAGTAAACATTTTATATTAAAGGAATAAATGTTATACAAAATATTTTGTGATTAAAAACGTGTAAGTACAATTATTTAGGTTTTACAGAGTTTGTAATGTCCCTCCTCTATCATGATATTGTAATCCTTTTTGACATAATCAAGTGCATTTATTATTCTTGACTTTAAGGCTTTACTGCACTTTAATATATCAATAGAAACAGCTAGTGTCATGTGGTTTCAATCGACTAATATGAATGTCTAAATTTTTTGACTTTCATATGCTATTATACGTGTAATCCTTTTGTTAACTAATCTTATCAAATAAATTATATATTTTAACAATATATCCAATATAAAGATTTTCAAGTGATTAAACATCATAAATAGCTATTTAATATCATCAAGATTCTATAACTTATCCATTTTAAAGGTGCAAACATATCAAAAAATGATTTAGCGTAAGTGAAAACATTGTACAATCTGTATTACATGCATACATTACTAAGAGAGTGAGTACAATCAATGTCCTTAGATCTAATAACTATTCTCTCCTTTATTCATTTAGAAGTATATATAAATAAATATCCTAATAATCATTTTACTTAATATTCTTATATAAATAATAATTTCACAATAATTTAATATATTCCATCCTAAGAGTATACAAGTTGACTTTGATAAACTCAATGGAGGTAGAAGGATTATGTACCCATATCTTTAAAAAATTGTATGTCATAAAATTATTATAATAAAGATAAATGAAGTAAGAATGTTCTAATTGGTGGTTGAATTTTAATTTTATAAAGAATCAAAAGAAGGGATAAGCCTATTCCTACAATTTATATATTAATTACTTCTACTTATATTCTCTCTCCAAATCAGTAAAATATAAAGAACATGAATGTTATTAAAAGAAGAAAGACAAGGCACACATGAAAAAGGGATCCCATTTCTAACATAATATATATGATAAAAGAAGCTTTTAGATACTAATATGAAATTGTATTTTACAGCTATAATGCCAACTAGGAAAGGTTTTGAATAATGATTTTTAGGAAGCAATGGGAATATAAGTGACGATGTATCAGATAGCTTCAATTCCCATTAGTTATCCAATAAAAATCATTATCTTTCAAAAGAGGAGAAAAGATAAACCATTCATGCAAAGACAACTATATGTAGATTTGTCGAAGATAAAAATCATTATCTATCAAAAGAGACAAAAAGATAAATCATTCATGCAAAGACAACTATATGTAGATCTGTTGAAAGATTTATTTGTTACTAGCAACAAACTTGAACACCCGTTAGTCAATATAAAGTGGAGGATTTTCTAAGGATTGCAACTTCTAGACTATCAAGGAAGCAATAAGGATTAAAATTTAAAAAACTCATTATTTTAACAATATGAAGACAAGAACTTACCCCAAAAACATAAAAAGATTAGAAATAGATTTGAAAACTAAGATAGTGGATGTAAAATCCTAAAGCTTGATAAGAAGATACAAGATATGTAGTTTAAAATTAATACCATGGATGAGCACAAAGGAACCATAAAGAGAATTCTATCTAAAACATGGGTTAAAAAACCTTTATTTAGAAATTACCATTGTCATTTAAGATAGAGTTATAACACTTTATTATTTTTAGACTCTATTAAAATTCAAGCTTTTCCTGTTTTGGGTTTATTTCAATTGTTTCCTTAATATTCATTTTTAGTCTAAACTATAATATGATACACTTGTAATCATAGAAATAGGATGCAAATGCATGCAATCTATGGAAAAGTTAGACATGAATTCATAGCTATATACCTTTTTTTTTGTTATAGGTGAATGCGTGAACAAGTGAACTGAAAGATAGACCACCTTGATTAATGACCCATTAATAACATAATACATATGGCTATTATCAAGATTCAAGCAAAGAATGATGAAGAAACATGACAAGGAAAACCGCTTTGTTCATGATCACAATGGTAGGCTTGTCTCAGCACTGGCACTCCCACTGGGTACTCAGACAAACCACTTTGTTGAGGCAAATGCAAGTTACACTGGGCTTCAACTTGTTATTCGTGAAGGGCATAAAAAGGTATGGTTAGAAAGTGACTCACTGAAAATCATTAATTACTTGATTAAAAAGATGCCTCCTACCTGGACAATTAAACATTTAATTTGAGAGGGCTTCGTTATGATTGCCAAACTGGATGAAATTTGAATTACTTGCATTTTTTGGGAAGGAAATATGCCTGTGGATTATGTGGCAAATCTAGGTGTGGTGTATGAGGAAATCAAATGGTGGACGACAAGGGAATCCTTCCCAATTCACTTATGTGAGCTGACATGAAGGGATGCCAAAAATCTTGTCCAATAGCCAATATTAACGATGCCATCCATTCAAATGAGTAAAGTTAGTTCTTGTAATAAGAGGAGTCAACTTTCTAGATTGTTCTTGGTCGATTGGTGCTGTATCTACTAGTTTAGGTTTGGGGTTAATCTAGTGAATATCTAAATTTTTAGGGGCAATTTTTCATTATGGGGGGAGATAAGAACAGAATGGAGCCATCATCATACCAGAAGTGGGAACAAGATAAGGAGTTGTGGACTGAAATTTCAGATGGTGGTCTCACACCATACCTAAAAAATTTGCATGACCATGATCCCAGGATGACGAAAGAGTTTGTGAATGGCTAGCATAAAGGCATTCTCATCTCTTATGTACAAAATTCATAATCAATGAGCCTTTCATAGTGAAGATCGTAGGTTTACAAATATAAGGAACAAATTTCTATAAAGAATGGAAGGCAATGGAGGAATCCTTGTTAGTTTTCTTCAACAAATAGAGTGAAACGAATAGAGTGAGGAAAATGGCTTACGGGAGCTACAACAGGAAAGACCTATTTAATCTTTGGGCAGAAATAGAAGAGGTTATAATGAGGTACATCACTTTGGATGGTCATTTTACCAGCATTTTTTTCTATCATTTCACCATTTTAAATCATTTTAGGAATGATAGGAAAATTTATTTTCCTTTTTATTTACTTTCCTCTCTTCAGCATAGTCTTTCAAATCATGCCAAAAATAGTGAGAACCTTGTTTTACATGAGGGGTTAATTCTTCTTATAATGGAATACGCCAAAGTGCATGAGGTCAAACCCTCCTCTATTGGTGACAACCCTAATACCTCGGGTGTCCCTAATGTGCATGTGGTATCAAACATCAAGATTGATGAGAAGGAGTTGGGTGAGATTGTCATGGACTGGCGTGACCTTCATGTGTTTGATGACCAAGATTATTGGTCCTTGGAGGAAAAGGGACCCCCACAGAAAGATACTCTTGGTACCAACAGTAGTAGAAAAAGAAAACCCCACCCTAGACCTATAGATAATAAGTTGAAACTCCCCCCTTCTAAATCCCAAGAGTTGGGACCTTAGAGCTCGAAAAGAAAATGTGGAGAAAGCGGTGGAGTCAAAGGGTAAAGGGGAAGAGGAAATCAAACTGGATATTCCCCTTAATGTGGACCCAGGCAAAAACAAAAAGGATGAAATAGATTTTGAAATGCTCCCAGGTAATTCCACCAATAGCCAGGAGAAGTTTTCGTTGGGTAATCAGCGAAATCACCTTCATAAAATAGGGCATTAAAGACATAATGAACACCTTTACAGAGAACCCTATGTCAGATAAAACTGACAAGCTCCTAAAAATGACTCAAAATTTAACTAAAGATGTGAGGGTTATGAAAACCAAGCATGAGTTGAGAATTGCTAATTTGGAAGAGTATGGAGGAATTAAAAGGCAATCTCAGGGTTTTGGTGGAAATAAGAAAAGAGGCTATGAATAATAGTGCAGAAGGTCTTAAAAAGGTAAATGAGAACATTGTTGTTTAGAAATCCCAACCGCTTAGCATTATGCCACCTTCAGTTGCCAAGATGAAAAAGAAGAATTTGGAGATAAAATTACAAGGGATGGATATGCAGGTTTCAACTGGACCTTCTACAAGGACTAGAAGCATGAGCCAAGAGAGGAGCGCCACAAGATTCATCATGTAGGAGCTCAAAGAAAAAAACAAGAATGTAATCTAAACAAATTATTTGCTCATGCAAGCTCTTAGTTAGTTTTTTGTTAGTATTGTTGGTTGTTTTTCTTAGGTTTCTTTGTTTCTTTTTGGGTTTTGTGGGGTGTTTCCCTTGTTTCTGATGTGATTTGGCTATTGTTTGTACTCTGATTTTCTACTGGTTTAATTTCTTTATATTTGGGTTTGGGTTTTGGGTCCCTGTAAAACCTGTTTTATCTTAATAAAAAACATGACAAGAAAAACTTAATTATTTTTCATATTATCCTTGACCAATGTGTTCATAGATATAGTGTTACTATGTTGGATGTGTCCCATTAGATCAACCTCTCTCTTTAACATGGATTTGAACAAAAATATTATAGAGATGTGGATGAAGTCCTCTAATGAATCCTTTAATTCAATCTGTATTAGATAATATTTCTTTTGTGAATCATCCTATTGTTTTTTGTCAATATTAAACATTTAGATATATAAATTTCCCCACAACCATATATTACCAAAACCCTCTTGAGATGGCAAGGAAGTTGCTATGCATTCCCCTTCAGCATGTAGTCATCCCAATTCTTTTATTTTTCCTTTTTACCCCCCATCTTTCATGCAAAATTATAATTATTTTAAAAATAAATAGTCCTCATTCCAGTTCACACCTCCTCTTGAATATATTGATTCCTTTGTTATATTGTATAATGGCTCCACCAAAGTAATCTAATTTTAGCTATTACACAAAAATGGTTTCATAATGGACTTCTTAAGCGAGGATCAAAATAATAAATCATCCAAATAAATTAATAATTATTAAATATTAGCTTTCACAAATATCTTTTTTTCCAAATTTTAATATCAAAATATATTTAAAATTAATGGAAAATAATTTAATGTCATTACAAAAATATGAAAAAAAAATTTTAAAAATTTAAATTTAACTTTTTTTTTAAATTACAATTTAATCTAAGATCCAAACTTAGAACCACTATATCTCACTTGATGATTTTAGATTTGTTTTGCAAGTTGATTACACACTCTTCTTCCCATCTTAATTTATTTCAACATTATAAACATGTTGTCTTTAAATGTGTTGCAACTAGAATACCCGTGTAAACTAGTGTAGAGGTTGTCAACTAATGACAAGCATTTTATATAATTTCCAAAGTATACATTCATATTTATCCATAAATTTGTATCATCACTGATTGTAAGATAGAAAAGGTTCATTTTTCACATGTATAATAAATTTTAATATCGCATCATGCAATACTATAAAACACACATCTTGTGAGTTTTATCATTGCCGCAAGAGAGAATCCCTCCTGCCTTCAATCTTCAACCCGCAAACACAAAACAAAAGGAGAGACTCTTTGCTCCAAAACTCGTTGATTGCAAAGAGAAATATAATTTTATCCTTCACAAATATACAAATATACAAATACATTATTAGCATCTATGGCCATCTATTAGATTTTTTCTCCCGCTACAAATTCCATTACACTATAGATACTTGCAAAACCTCCTCTTTGCTCTCAAGTCTCTCTCTTTTGGCCAATAATCCTCATTGATGCATCTTCTCTTCTTGACTGCAACCACCTTCATTTGGCCGCCATCCAGGCCTCTCTTCTTGGTTGTTGCCCCCGTCTCTTTTTACTTACTATAATGTCATTTTTATAATCTACTTTCAATCTTCAATGATTACATCCCAAAAGAATCGATGCCCTTCCCTTGCTTGATTTGGATCCATTTGGTTCCTATTCCCTGTGAATTTTAACCCCACCTGTGATATTTTCATTTCTTTGCCAGAGAAAAGCTCCATGCTTAGCATTCAATGGATGACTCTTCATTGACCCCTATAATTTTTTTGCTTCATCTCCTTGATGCCTATTAACTGCATAATAAAAGGCAAAGGGATCTGAACAGATTTTAGACCTACCGATTACCTTTGTTCATAAGTTTTGAAAGCCATTAAATAGGTTGTGATCTATCATGAAACCAAATTTCTTTGAGACAAAACAAATCACATCCGACTACTAATTGCTTTTTCTATACACTGACTATATATTTCGATCACCTTTTTCTATTCACCGATCGATCCAATGCTCCAATTCAACACATATCCTATCGATTCTTGCATAAACTGAAGAGTTCAACTTACACCTGTGAATTGGATTTGATGAAAAGTTTCTAAAGCCTTTCTCACAAATCCATTTTTTCAATCACAAAAATGTGCGTGGGGTTTGTTTATGAAATAGACATAATTCCTAAATCTAATATTCCCTTGCAGACTATCCAAATCCATGAGTCAACATTTCTTTGAGACATTCTGTCAAACAGTTCACATACCCTGCCTATGCTCCACATCTTTGCATACGCGTCTACCAAGGTAGTTACAACATCTAACAAAAAAAATTTAATCCTTTTTTACTTGATGGATGGCTATGCCTGTTCCAATGCTTTCACTTTAATAGGACGACCACGAGAGAGAAGAGGTTGTATTTAACTTGCTTATCACAGTCAGCTGAATAGAATAACCAATTGAAATGCCTCCAAATAGCTAGCGTTAGTCTGCATAAAGAGACACAAGACAAACCAAAATTGAAAAAGCAAATATGAAATATTTTTTATTGGTGTTAATTGCAATATCTCCGAGATGCTCCTACATCAATCATCTTTTCATGATGTCACAAATGGCTTTTTCCTCTCACCAGTCACCACCCTCAAATGCCCTCACTTGTACATTTCTCTACATCTATTGCATTCAACCATATTGTTTTATCAAATTTAAAATGAAAATGTGTCGTTAAATAATATATGATTAATTTTTCAAGCAAATATTTGGGTGAATGATGTCAAATACATAAAATGAGCATAAAAAACATTTTGGAGAAAATCCTTATGTTTTAAAATGAGATTTCTTAATAGTTGTAGAAAACCCTACATAAATAAAAAAGGCATGTTATGGTAGGTTCAAAGCATATAAAATGGGACTCATAAAATTATAGAAAACCCTTCAAAATATTTTTAAAAACTTTTTCCCAACACATTTATTTTCTAACACATTTTATGATAAATATATTTTGACAAATAAGCATACTTGCCTTTTGTGGGATTGGTTGTGTCCCCCTAAATATGTCAAATATACACCTTTCCAAAGAAAACACAGGTTTGTGCATCCACAAAATAAATAAAATTAGGCCCATGCAACACAAAAAAACATCATTTACCCTAAACCAGGGATTTAATAACATTTGAAAGTTATGATTGAAAAATGTTCCAATGTCTTCCAATACTTTGCATATTTTTCATCTCTACACAAAATTGGACACAAACAGTAAAATACGATAAAAAATACATGGAGGGGCCATACTAGGTTGTTCTCCATCTCTCGCCAAATTGGGGAGAAGAGAGCATAGATATGGGATGTTAGAAAATGTTAGTAGTGGCATGTTTGTCATTGATGTCACTAGCAAGTATAGTTTGTGTTGATGAACTTGCAAGCAAGCACAGTTTGATAAAAATTTGAAATCTTCACACAAAATTCACTTCAAGTTTTTATTTTTCCAGTTTGTAAATGACAAAGATCAGTACTAAACCTTTACCATTTTGTCATTCTATGTATATGTTGCGCTCAGATTTTGTTATGTCTTCTTCTCATTTTGGTAAAGGGATTGAATGAATGCGTATATTGGTTGAGGGTTTGAATGAATGAATATGTGGAGTTTATCTTTTGTGGATAATAATGTTTATATGAAGTGGCAGTTTCATGTATGTCATGAATGTAGAAGCATTAACCCATAAACAATCAAATTACAACACAAATTAGATGCAAATAAGTAGTAAAAAATAAATAAGAATGCACAGATTTATGTGGTAAAACCTTAACAATATGCCAAGGAAACATCCATGGGGAAAGTATTGGTAATCTTATTGCTCAGGAAAAATGATTACATCTGTAAGTTTCACAACTACTACAATATTTCTCTTACAAAACATAATAATAATGCCTTCCAGAGAAAAGATTTATAACCTCTTGGAGATAACAACAATCTCTCAACATAGAATAAAACCCAATTTATTCCTTTACCTAATACTTGCCCAAACCCATGCATCGCCCCTTTCGAAAACCAAGAGAAGCCAGACTCCACTTCAACTTCTCCACTAGCATAGATTTAGTAAACATATCTGCACAATTTCTAGGTGTAAGAAATTTTTCAAGGGTTACTCCACTTCCATAAATAACTTGTCTTACAAAAAGGTACAAGATTTAAATATGCTTGGTTCTACTATGATAAGCTGGATTTTTAACCAAATGGATAGCACTCTGACTATCAAAGAATACAATAACATTGTCCTATACTTTTCCAAACTCACCCAAAAAACACTTCAACCAAATGGCCTCTTTACATGCATGTGAGACAGCCATATAATTTATCTCAATTGTGGACAAAGCAACTATTTCTTGAAGCTTTGACATCCAACTAATTTCTCCACCTGAAAGAGTAAAGACATAACTTGATTTAGATCTCCTTTTGTCCAAATCACCTGCAAAATCAGAATCAACATAAACACACACTGAACCGCTACAACCATTATAGGTGATACAATAATTATTTGTGCCTCTAAGATACTGAAGCACCTATTTCATTGTTGCCCAATGCTCTTTACTTGGATTTTCCATGTATCGACTAACAACACCAACTGCATGTGAAATATCTAGTCTTGTACATACCATCGCATACATTAAACTTCCTACTGCATTAGCCTATGGTATACAAGACATATCATCTTTTTCTTCTATAATAATAGGACATATAAACTTGAAGAAAGCTTAAATTGGGAAGCTAAAAGGATATTTACAGGTTTCACCTTTTGCATACCGAACCTTATGAGGATCTTCTCCTCATACTTCTGTTGTGATAACCAAAGCTTATCATGTTCCCTGTCTATGTATATCTCAATACCCAAAATTTGTTTGGCTGCTTCTAGATCCTTCATATCAAACGTCCTAGCCAACTGAGCCTTTAACTTATTAATTTCAGCCATGATTTTACTTGTAACAAGTATATCATCAACATATAACACTAAGATAATGAATAAACCATTTTCAAAACTTTTAAAGTAAACACAATGGTCATACCCACTTCTTAGAAATTCTTGGCTCACCATGAAGGAGTCAAACTTCTTGTACCATTGCCTGGGTGACTGCTTTAGGCCATACAATGACTTCTTGATCTTGCAAACAAATTTCTTGTTGCGATCTTGAACAAGCCCTTCTAGTTGTTCCATATATATATATATATATATATATATCATCTAAATCTCCATGTAAAAATATTGTTTTAACATCTAGTTGCTTTAACTCGAGATCAAGAAATGCAACTAATGCTAACACAACCCAAATAGAAACAATCTTAACAACTGGTGAAAATACCTCATGAAAGTCAATACCTTCTTTCTAAGGATATCCTTTTGCAACCATCCTTTCCTTGTACCTTATAGCTTTATCATCAACACCCTTCTTCAATTTGTAGACCCACTTGCAACCTACAACTTTCCTTCCATTTGGAAGTTCTACTAAGTCCCATGTATTATTCTTCTCCAAGGCATCCATTTAGCATTTTTAATGCCATTCATTGCTTCCTAATAACAACTTGGTTCTCCATCATTATAAATCAAAGCAACAGATGAAACAAAATTATCATACCTTTTAGGAGGATTTTTTGACTTGTGTAGATCTCCTTAGAGATGGTTGTGGTGTTTCTAGACTTTCTTGTATGTCTTGCAAATCTCCACCTTCACCTTCAGAGAGTTCTTCTGGTTTTCTCTTATCTGCAGATGATTGAATTTACAATTAAACATGTTCATAATGTGGTACTTGTTCCTATTCCAAATCAACTTTTACAATATATTATTTGGTTAGAGAAGATTCATCAAATACTACATCTCTGCTAATGATGATTTTATGGGTAGCAAGATCCGACAATCTATATCCCTTAACTCCATCACCACAACCAACAAAGGAGTATTTCTTAGATTTGGAATCTAATTTATAACACCGATCCTTAGAAACAAGAGCATAAGAATCACAACCAAAAAATTTCAGATTTGAATAATCACAAGAACAATGTGTACATACCTCTTCAGAAATCTTAGAATTAGTTGCAACTGATGGTGATCAGTTTACCAAATAACATGTTGTATTAACTTCTTCTACCCATAACTCTTGCTGCAATTTGGCATTACTAATATTACTCCTTGCTCTCTATAGAAGAGTCCTATTCATGCATTTAGCAACACCATTTTGTTGAGGAGTGTAAAATGTGATTTTATGCCTCACAATTCTAGCTTCCTTGCAATAATTTTTAAAATCCAAAGATGTGAACTCACCTCCATTATCTGTTCTTAAATATTTGATTGATCTGCCAATACTCTTTTCAACCATAACTCTAAACTGCTTAAATACACTAAACACATCCGCTTTACTTTTAAGAAAATAGATCCACACTTTCCTAGAGTAGTCATCTATAAATGTTACAAAATATGACGCTCCTCCAAAAGAAATAGTAGCAGATGGACCCCAAACATCTAAATGGATGTAGTCTAAAACACCTTTACTTATGTGACGACCTGATTTAAAATTTTATCTACATTTCTTTCCAAAGACACAATTCTTGCAAAAATTCAAATTCAAAGTTTTTAAATCTAGAAGTAATATACAGTTTGCTAGTACCTTTAGCCCTTTCTTGCTCATATGACCCAGTCATTGATGCTATAAATGAGTAGATTTATCTTCTTTCTTAGATACCATTGTTGCCTCATTTATCTCAGTATTTCCTTCCATCCTATAAAGGATTCCAAGTTTTGTAGCCTTCATAACCACTAAAATGCCCTTTGAAACTTTAACTACTCCACCTTGACAAGAGAATTTATAACCTCTAGAATCCAAAAAACCCAAGAAAATTAAATTCTTTTTTAGTTTTGGTACATGTCTTACCTTTGTTAATGTCTTTACAACACCATCAAACATCTTAATTCTAATACTCCCAATCCCAACAGTCTTACAAGAAGTGTTATTTCCTATAAGAACAACACCACCATCAATAGATTGGCAAAAAGAAAACCAACTCCTATGTGGACACATGTGATCAGAAGCACCAGAATCTAATATCCATTCATCTTGATGTTGTAAGATATTACAAATAGATAATACTTCACTAGCCATCCCTGAACCTGTCTCAACAGGTTTTTATTCCTTTTTGGATCCATCATCATCCTCTTTCCTCTGCCAACAATCTTTCTTATGATGCCTTGATTTACCACAATACCAACATTTTCTCTTACCCTTTTTGCCTCTCGACTTGGATCTAAATGTACCTCTTGAATTTTTCCCTTTTTTGTGGATCAACCTCTAGCTACCATTGCTTCTAGTGTGGAAGGTTTTTGTATTAGACTTCTTGCACACCTCTTAAGACAATAAAGCTCCCACAACATAATCAAATTCAAGGGTGTTAGTTGTGCTAAAGCTAATAGAAGTGACTAAGTGATTCCAAGATTTAGGCAAAGAACACAAAAATGTTACTGCCTTGTCTACATCTTCGATTTTCGCATCCATGCTACCTAATTGACAAATTAGAGTACTTAAAACTTTTAAATGATCAACAATATTTATACCTTCCTTCATTCCTAGACTATACAATTGCCTCTTCAGGTAGATCCGATTTGTCAAGCATTTTGTCATGTAAAGACTCTCCATTATGCTCCATAAACCTGCTTCTATTTACTCTTCAACAATATTAAAAATAACCTCATCCTCCAAACACAACTAAATTGTGCTAAGAGCTCTCATATCTAGAGATTCCTAGTCCTAATCAGACATATCTATAGGTTTCTATGATTTTCCTACCAATACTTTGTGCAAACCTTGCTACACTAACAAATCCCACATTTTAAGTTTCCAAAGCTCAAAATTATTCTTTCCATTAAATTTCTCCACCTCAAATCCTGTATTCGAAACCTTCACCATTATATATTGCAAAATCAACACCAAATTCTAACGTATTCACTACAAAACAAATTTCTCTGATACCACTTGTTATGAATGTGGAAGCATTAACCCAAAAGTAATCAAATTACAACACAAATTAGATGCAAAGAAGCAATGGAAAATAAAGAAGAGTAACAAAACAAATGAGGATGCATAGATTTATGTGGTAAAACCTTGACAATATTCCAAGGAAACATCCACGGGGAAAGTATTGGTAATCTTATTCCTCAAGAAAAATGATTACATCTGCAAGCTTCACAGCTGCTGCAATATTTTTCTTACAAAACATAATAATAATGCCTTCCACAGAACAAAGATTTATAACCTCTTGAAGATAATAGAAATCTCTCAACATAGAATAAAACCCATTTTATTCCTTCAAAGGAATTGGAAATTTCCTTTCGAAAGTAAAAACTGTTTTTTTCTAAAACAAGAGAAAGATTGTTTTCACAATCTTGATTTTTTTTGTTGTTTTTCTTGTTGTCATAATATTACAATTTAATATACTTGGAGTCGATGGTTTTGGCATTTTAAACCATTTGGTAGTTGTAACAACTACACTTTACATCAATGTTTAGTTGATCCACAAATTTTTTTAAAAACAATAAACTTCATCAAAAATCAATTATTCTATATGTTGCTAGGCGAAGAGGTAGACAAATTCAGTCCTAGAGAAGTTGTAACTACCGTGGGTAGTTCCTTTAACCACACATAACTAATCCTTAACCATGACTCCTAGATGTCTTTTTAATAAAGCGATTTGTGTGGTTCTTTTTGTAATCGTTGAGTTGAATTGTTGAAGAAAAGAAAACGTGTATTTCTCTGAAAAATATTTGTAAGTACCAGCAATATCATAAATAGGAGGAGTATAGTTGGGAAATCCCGAAACAAAATGATAATGATATCATACAAAGAAGGATTGTAGTTTGGAAAGTTTGAAATAAGATAATTATTATGCAAGTAAAAATGGTAAAACTCTTCAAACGTTTATATGTTCTGTATATTAAGTGGTTGATAGTTTTAAATTGTCTCTTTTTCTTCTTGGTTCAAGTTTATACCGGTTTATTGATTATGACAGTGATGGAGTTACAAACTGCAAATTGATATCTTTTCTGAGTTTGTAGAAATAGGGTTATACAAGGTTGGCAACAATTTTAGGATTTTTTTTTTTTGACGTTGAATTATAGAGATTCAGATTTTTTGATCTTTATTTTTAGAATATAACCTTGTAGATATATAGAGATATTCAATGTCTTGCAAATACTTAAGGATACTTGATATACAAATCATCTTTTATATTTAGCATGCTTATAGTTTCAGATTATTTCAATTTATTCGAAGATCAATTTGATATTTCAAAATTGTAAAAGTGAATTTGTATATTTAATTTTGAAAGTGTAAGTGATTTCTAAAAACCTGAGTTGGTGCTCAAAGGTTTTGGATTGTGTTGGTGCTCTTATAGATAGGGGTTTGGTGACTCCTTAGGGTTGGTACCCTTAAAAATTATAATTGGAGCATTGATTATGAGGTTGAATTAGGACAGTAGATCCTAACAGTGTTCTAACTGTGGTTTTTCCAATCATGGGTTTTGACATAGAAAATATTGTGTTTTGTGTTCTTATGGTATCTTTTCTTTCACTTTTAGTTTTCTATATGTTTCAAATAGTAGTTTGAAGTTGATAAAATATTTTGAATTAATGGTTATTAAAATATTAAGTCTACTACTGATTTAAAGAAACTAAAAAGGTAAAAGATGAAATCACAGATACAGAAAAGGACCTAGAGGAACAACTTGCTAACTTGGTAAAGAAGTTTAACAAAGTTGGTAAATTTAAAGGAAAACTTCCTCTTAAGAGTTTTAATTGTGGGAAAATTTAGCATTTTGCTGCAAAATATCCTTAATGCTAACAGTGATGAGGAAGATGTGTTAAACAATAAACACAAAGAATAGTTCGCTTATACAAAAAGAAACTTTCCAAAGAAAAAGAAAAGTTTATATATTAAGGGATTGTTAGCAATTGACACTCATTCGATGGATTATAATGGTTTATTATTGGTTTAGAATTGTCATTGATGGTAACTCTTCATGGAGATTCGATCCGGTAACCACAATTCTTCTTAACCAGAAGTGGATGTCAACAGGTAGCTAGTTAACCGGTATTTTAGGAAGGACAAAGCAGTTTTGGGTCTGTAAGCTATCTGGTGATTGTGGTGCATTGAATCATTTTTGGATTGATTGGGTCAACATTCAAACATCATTTTATTACTGTTTTGGTGATCCACGTTTATCTTTTGTGATCCGTTCAAGACGACATGTGACTACACGTTACACTAGCAGGTTGACATCATAAATGACCTATTTTGTGATTGCATATATATAAGTCTATTGTAGATGATCTTTTTGGTGAATGGTATGATTGTATGTGAGCAAGTGGTGATCAAGAATCCATTTTGGCATAGTTTCACGTGCACATTCTTGATCTGGTAGCTGCCTAAGAGAGTGAATAGGGCAAAACATAGCAAATCGGCAGAGGTGACCCAGTCAGTATGTTTGGCACTCAACCAGAACTCATTCAAACATTGTAGATGTTATTTCAAAATTCATTTTGTTTTAATTCATCATTGTAACTAATCAGTAAGTCAGTGAGCCTTCCGGGGTTGTAGCCCTTATTATATTTGAGCAGTGAGCTCTAGGCAGTGTGCTTGAATGCTTGTACATTCCCCATATTGTAATATTGTTTTCCTACTGGACATAGTGGAATAATATTATGGGTTAAAATCCCACCATGGTTTTTCCCATTTGGGTTTCCACATAAAAATCTGGTGTTATGCTTTTGTGGTTGTTTGTTCTATGTTTCTGCATTTCAGTTTCATGTGTATGCTTTCGGTGGTTTAATATTAAGTTTAAAAATATACTAACTGGTAGATCACTAATTCACCCAACCTCTCAGTGATCCCTAAATCCAACAATTGGTATCAAATCCTAGTTCCTCTGAGGAAGCTTAACTACTTGAGGAAGCCTTGAGAGATTGACTCAATGAATTCCAGTCTTCAGAGACAGCTCAGTGTGGCACTTGAGGATCTTGATGCAACAAGAAATGAGATCAGTTCCTTGAAGAGAAACTTGAATGCTACTGATGATTTCATTAATAACTTGAAAGATCAAGTGAGAACATCAAGACACAAGAGGAAGGAATTTATGGACAAGCTAAAGGAGAAAGAAGATCAAATCATGGAAAATCAGGGTAAAGCTGATGAATGTGATAAGCTTGAGAGAGAGAATGTTGCCTTGAAAAATGAGATGCCATCCATTGTGATGAGGCTAACTAAGGAGATTGAGGACCGGAAGAAAAATGAAGAAAATATGGCACAATCATTGAAGGAAAGAGTTGATGAAAGACATGGAAAGGACATGCGAGGACTTGGATTTGAGAAAGGTGAAACCTTCGAATTTGGACAAGGCAATGCAAAACCTGATTAGAAGAAGAGAAAGAATCCTTCGGTAAGACAACATAATGCTCATAAATTCAATGGTAGATTCTTTGCTTGCAACAAATTTGGTCATATGGCGAATCAATGCAGAAGTAGGATGAATAATGGAATGAACAAAATGAATAATGTTTCTACATTTATCGGTCAGTGCTTCATATGAAATAATTTTGGTCACAAGTCAAATATAAGTAGAGTAGTAATGAATAACCTCCAAAACAAGAGGTTATATGCTTGTGGGATGTTTGGACATATCTCTAACCAGTGCAGGATGACACAAAATCAAATGAACTTAAAACCTATGTAGAGAAATATTGTTTGTCGTGCATGTAACAAACCTGGTCACATTGCTAAGTACTACAGAAGCAAGAACAATGCTCAAGTAGACAAGAATAAATCAGATGAGAAGGGAAAGAAGAAGGTAGAAGAGATCAGAGATAAATATGAGAAGATGTGGGTCAAAAAAGTTGAATCGAAAGAAGACAATGGATTTGCACTTGAACCCGGTGCAGGATCTTCATTCGATAACTAGGGCTTTATGCCTTAGGGGGAACTTTTCATGTAGATTATAAGAACCCCCTCTTTAGTGATCTACAATCATTTCCAGAAGGTTGAAGAAGGATTAAATCATATGTGTAGCTGCTATCCAGAAGTTTCAGAGAGGATTTGGTACTCCACTAAGCGACTATGAAAATCATGGTAACTGGTTGCAACATTTATTGTAATGGAAAATTAGGTTTTTGAAGGATAAAAATGCATTTCAAAACTTCATTTGTCCTAATTTGATCAAGTGAATAGTACAAATAAGAAGAGTGAAGCAGTTTGGTGATTTCAGTGACTCTAAAGTGAATTCCAGTGCTCGGTTGCAAATCAAGGTACTTATCTATTCAAACTATCTATTTCTCCAAACCCTAAATTCAAAATGGCCTCACCTTCTAGTATTTCTACCCCATTGGTTGTGGAGATTAATGATAGGCCAGACCTATCTTCAACAAACACCCTTTCAAGTCTGTTGAAGACGATCCGAAAAGTGAATTTTCTTTAGTACCCTACAATGTCCTTCACAATAAAGATATTAGGGCATACAAACACTATGATCTCGAGGAGCTTGGTAACACAGACATGTTGAACCTATATAAAAAACACTTGATGCTGAGACCGATGATGGACAATTCAACAACCCCTGAGATCCAAAATGATGATACTGCACCAAGTGGCAAAACTGTTGCAAAAGGTAAAGGGGATGGAGAAGATAAAAAGGATGCTTGGAGTGCAGAGGCAAAGGTTGTAGAGTCTAACAAGGGAAAAAGGAGTAGTTGATTCGGAAATTGTCACTCCTTTGGTTACTACAACCCCACCTCAAATCCCTATCAATCTTGATGTTCCACTGAACCTTGGACATATGTCTTCTACAAAAAAGCTCATACTCGCAAGTGTTGTGCAAGCCCAAGCTAGTCAGGACCTGGTGAGGTTGGAGTTAGAAGATAATAAGCTCATTTTGATGTCGATAGACATGTTTTTTAGAAGGTGGCTTCGAATGTACAATTAGATTCCAATTCTAGCCCCTCTGGTAAATTGTTGCAATTAATTAATAGTGTAAATACCAGTTTTGATTCTTTAGAGAAGTTTGCTAATAAGAGAGTTTTGGATAGATTTAAAAATGTTAGGATGCAAACATTTCAAAAGTTGATTGAGGATGATAGCATGAGATTAAATAAAGGTCTACAGATTATTTCAGACACTCTGACACAAGGTAGAAGATTGTACAACTCTTATCTAATTTTGCCTAAATTCATTGTAGATATAGACAAATGAATAAGTGTTTGCCAGGACAAACTTGCTAGTATTTCTCAGTCCTTTAATCCCAATGTTGCTCTAACTAGCAATGTTAAAGGAAAAATTTTGGTTCTAAATGATCAGATCTGAAGGCTTAATGTGGAGAAGGATAGAATTTTGAGGAGAGTAGGTGAACTCTGGAACTTAATTGCCGCTCGGTTGGACACCATGATAAGCAATAAGGTAGATTAAATGAAGGCTATGGAACAACCTGTGTCATCTGATTTGAAGGAAGTAGAGATTCATGCCACTGTATTTAGTGCATTTATTACTGTTTTCTATAACTTGAAGAGTGGGTGGGATACTCACCTAAGATCATTGAAGACCATATTTGCTGACATCTTCAAGTATCTTTGTATATAGGTTTCAGGCAACACCCCATCTTTGGTATTGCTATCATAGGGGGGGAGAAATGGTGAAAAATGTATAATATGGAAGAGTGGAATTCTTTGTCTAAGGGGGAGCCTTATAAATTCTTTTGATCCGGTGTATAGTGCTCAACACTTAAGCCATTTTTCATGAGTGTTTGCCATCAATGGAAAAGGGGGAGATTGTTGGTAATTGACACTCATCCAGTGGCTTCTTATGGTTTATTATTGGTTTAGGGTTGTCATTTATGGTAACTCTTCATGGAGATTTGATCTGCTAACCATAATTCTTCTTAACCGGAAGCGGATGTCAATCAATATTTTAAGAAGAACAAAGCAGTTTTGGGTTTGGAAGCTTTCTAGTGATCGTGATGCATTGAATCATGTTTGGATTGATTGGGCTAACATTGAAACATCATTTTATTATTGTTTTGGTGATCCATATTTATCTGGTCAATCTAACATGTGACTACATGTTACACTAGCAGGTCGACATGGTAAATGACCTATTTTGTGATTGTGGATATATAAGTTTGGTGTAGATGATCTTTTTGGTGAATGGTGTGATTGTATGCGAGAGAGTGGTGATTGAGAATCTATTTTGGCACAGTTTCACGTGCACATTCTTGATCTGGTAGCTGACTGAGATAGTGAATAGGAAAAACAAAGAAGATCAGCAGAGGTGACCCAGTCATATGCTTGGCACTCAATCGGAAATCATTCAAGCATTGTAGATGATATTTAAAAATTAAATTTCCTATAATTCATCATTGTAACTAATCAGTAAGGAAGTGAGTCTTCCGAGGTTGTAGCCCTTATTGTATTTGAGCAGTGAGCTCTAGGCAATGTGCCTGAATGCCTATACATTCCCCATATTGTAATATTGTTTTTCTACTGGCCATAGTGGAATAATATTGTGGGTTCAAATCCCACCGTGATTTTTCCCATTTGGGTTTCCACATAAAAATCTGATGTTATGCTTTTGTGTATGTTTGTTCTAGTTTCTGCATTTCAGTTTCATGTGTATGATTCTGGTGGTTTAAAGTTAAGTTTGAAAATTTGCTAATCAGTAGATCACTAATTCACCCTCCCGCCCCTCTCAGTGATCCCTGAATTCAACAGGGAGATAGTACTAATTCAAATGCTAGTAATTCTAGTTTTGAAACTTGTGAAACTTTATTTATGGCAATAGGTCCATGTTGTACAGGTCACAATGATGTTGATTCTAACATTTGTGCAGAAGGAGAAGTGGATATGGAAGAAGAACTTGTTTGTGCTTTAAAGGATATCAACGGATTGAAGAAAGAAAAATCGCAACAGTTGAAAGATGTTGAAGCCAAAAGTCAAATGAAGAAGGTAAACATCAAGCAGAAATGGTAAAATCTGAACTTCTTAAATATGAATAATGTTCAAAACTAGAAAGTGAACTAGTTTTTTTAAGGAGTGAAGCTGAAAAGTTAAATATGATTTCAGAAAAATAAGTTGTCTGGAAAAAGTTTAGAAATGTTAAGTTAAATGTTGGCTAAACAAAGATAGAATAATGATCAATTAAATTTGGGATTTAAAAAAGGTGAACGTTCTAATTGTGCAAAAGTTAACAATTTTGAATCACAAAGAAAGAAGTGGTATCCTAGAAGGTTTTATTCTTTTTTATGGCTATTGTAATTTTTGCAACTATTTTGGTCACAAAGAAATTAACTGCAAAATTATGCCAAAGAGGAGAATCAATTTTGTTAGCCAAAAATTATTTTACACTTCAAAAAAAATCTTATATTGTTTGTTTTAAATGTCAAAATGTTGGACATATTGTGACAAATTATCATGTGAGTTTTGCAAATACTAGAAAAAGGAAAGAAACAAAAGTTTGGAGAGAGAGGGAGAAAATATATCTTGTTGTTGAAACAACCCTACATATGACAAGAGAAAATCATTTGATAGTGGATAGTGGTTGTTCGAACCACATGACAGTGATAGGAATAAGGTTTCTATATTTACATAATGGAATGGTGGTCCAATGAGATTTCAAGATAGATCCTCTGTACAAATTCATGGTAAAGGTTCCTTGAGTATTAATGTAATTTTAAAAGAAAATAGTGTTTGCTATGTTGATGGGCTAAAATACAATTGTAGTGTCCTAAAATTGCGACACTTGCAATTTCGACTGCATTTCAGTCTTCACGATGGCGACGCAACACTGAACCTGAATGGAGACCCCGAAACCTGATTATGACACCAAAAACTGCATTTTCTTGCACCCTGGCCTGAACCTCCTTTGCAACCTGTTGTCCCGGGAGGTGGGACCAGGGCGCCCAGCGCCCTGGTCCCTGGGTCCTATTTTGGGCCCGGTCTCTTTTGGACTTCGAGTCTTTATGTTTGCAAATTGGAAAATTATCTTTCCTGGTCGGCCTAAGGTCGAGAAAATCAGTCTATCAGCCCTAAATGACAAGTATATAAACTCCATTTTTCTCTCCCATTTGGGTAGAGAAAATATAAGAAGGACATATGTGGACAAGCGAGGAAACTATACTCAAGCATTCAAGCATTCAAGCATTCCTTCAAGTAATTGATCATTTCAAGTCTCCATTCAAGGCTAAGTGTTGCATTCAAGACAAGGATTCAACCATTGAAGAGGAGATCACATACTACATGCTACATACAACATACAACATACAACAAACAACAACATCTATACCTTCGCACATAAGGATACAAACATCCTTACAACAAGGTATTAGTACTTGTTTTACATTACATTTACAGCAATTTCTCATTTCTTGGTTAATTCCAAAATCGGGGTTTGACCTAAAGGCAAACCCCTAATCCCTAACCCCCCAATCGTCTTCGCTTTTTTGTGTGTAGGTTGCAGGTACGCGGCTGAAATTGAAGATCTGGAATCCTTGTGCAGAGACGAATAGATCCCCCTTCGTTTCGCAGATTTTTCGGAGGACCGTGGCATTGGGCGCCATCGTCTCGACAACTTTTGCTCAAATTTGCAGGACAGCGCCGTATCGACATTTTACTGCTAATTCCAGGTCCGTAGCTTCATCCTATATCCCTATCTCAGTTTATAAGCGAACCTTTGTCACTTTCTATGCATGCCTAGCTTAATTCTTCTATCAACATTCTTTACAAAAGAGGGTAGCCTTGCTTTCTTAACCCTTGAAATGCATTTAGCATCCAATCTTGCATTGTGTGGGATTGGATCTTGTGGGTTTCAACCCCTCTTTTGAATGTAAAGTCCCTCCTAAGTGAAAACCATCAACCCTAGAGTGACTCTCCCTTCTCTCTCCTTGGAGTTGGAAGAGGGGAGAGCAACTAGGGTTCGATCGCGATTTTCCGCTTTACAACAATTTACTAAGTTTTAGTCAAAAGTGTGACAATGCTTATTTTATAAATTTTAATGCTCAAGGATACGAAATTGGAGATTCAAAATCTAGGAAATTAATAACTAAAGGTAAAGAAACTGAAAGTAATGTTTATGACTTAAGGAAAGTAAACTTGGCAGAAGTTGTTTGATAAGTCACGAGCCTGAATCTGAAACAAGATCCTATTTTGCAACGAGTCACCAACCAAAATCTACTAAATGGGATCTCATTTAAAAAACAAAATGGGATCTTGCTTCATAAACAAGATCCCATTTCTTTTTATATATTGTTTTCTTCTTTATTAACAGAACTTATGTATACATAAAATATAACATTTAAGTTAAATTTTATGTATATATTGGCAATGTGTTTGATAGTGGTTTTAGATCTCTAGGAGTTATAATGCAAATTCTAAATTTTAGAAGATCATTAAATTTTTAGACAGTCAAATTTTAGTAATCAACAGGCTCCTATCATCATTTTATAGACCTCTTTATCTTCCTTGATATCTATACTCATCTCTCTCCATGCCACTCTTACTCTATCCCCTCTCTACCTCTCTATCTCACTCTCTCCTCTCTCTCCAAAAATCTATATCTATCTCTCTACCTCTCTCACACATCCTTAACTCTCTACTCTTTGTCTTCTATCTCTTGACACACCTCTCCTCACTCTCTAACTACCTATATTTGTCTACATATACCTCTCTCTTTTGCTATGTAGCTTTCTCACCCTCCCTACCAACTAATATTTCTCTACATACATTTATCTTCCACTCAAGATCTCTCTCTCTCCATATCTACCTCTCTACCCCTCCCTCCTTCCCTCTCTAATTTTATCTCCCCTTTATCCCCTCTCTACCTCTCTATCTCAATATCTACTTTCTCTCACAAAATATAGACCCATCTCTCTATCTTTCTCTCAAATCCTTAACTCTCTACTCTTTGTCTCCTATCTCTCTATACACTTCCGCTTACTCCCTACCTACCTCTATTTCTCTACATATACCTCTCTCTTTCTCTACATATCTTTCTCACCCTACTTACCAGCTTATCTTTCTCTACATACATATCTCTTCCATTTGATATGTCTCTCTCCCCATATCTACCTCTCCACCCCTCCCTCCTTCCCTATCTACTTTTATCTGCCCTTTATCCCCTCTCTACCTTTATATCTCACTCTCTCCTTTTTCTTCCAAAATATAGACCTATCTCTACCTCTCTCACACATCCTTAGCTCTCTACGCTCTATCTCCTCTCTCTCTACGCACATCCCCTCACTCCCTACCTAGCTATATTTTTCTACATATACCTATTTATCTCTCTCTACATACCTCTCTCTCTCTCTCTCCCTCTCTACTTTTATCTCCCTTCTATCCCCTCTCTACATCTCTATCTCACTCTAGCCCCTCCCAAAATTTAGAACTATCTGTCTACCTCTCTCTCACATCCTTAAATGTCTACTCTATATCTCCTCTCTCTCTACACACCTCACCTCACTCCCTACCTACCCATATTTCTCTATATATAGCTCTCTATCTCTCTCTACATGTAACTTCTCTCTCTCCTTACCAACTTATCTTTCTCTATAGATATCTCTCTTCCACCCTCTCTTTCTTTCTCCCTCTCAACCTCTCTCTCTCACATACACCACGCCTCCTTCCTTACCTCTCTAATTTTATCTCCCCTCTCTACCTCTTTATCTCACTCTCTCCTCTCTCTCCATAAATTTAGACCTATCTCTCCCCCTCTCCCTCTCACTTACTTAACTCTCTAGTCTCTGTCTCCTATCTCTCTACACACCTCCCCTCACTCCCTACCTACCTCTATTTCTCTACATATACATATCTATCTCTCCCTACATACCTTTCTCTCACCTCTATCCCCTCTCTATCTTACTCTCTCCTCTCTCTCCCAAAATCTAGACCTATTTGTCTACCACTCTCTCACATCATCATCTCTTTACTCTTTGTTCCCCTCTCTCTCTCTATCTCTAGCTCTCCACCCCTCGCTCCTTCCCTCTCTCTCTCTCTATCTATCAATATCTCTCTACTTAATTCTATCTCCCCTCTCCCTCTCTTTCTATCCATGATCTGTATTCCAAATCGCTTTCTTTATCTCCCTCTCACTCTCTTTACTGACCCCTCCTTCCATCTTTACTTTTATCTCTCCTTTATTCCATCTCTTCCTCTTTATCTGACTCTCTCCACTCACTCTCTCCAAAAATATAGACTTATCTCTCTACCTTTGTTTAACAATCCTAACTTTGTACTTTTTCAAGTCTTTATCTCTACACACCTCCCTTCACTCCCTAGCTACCTCTATTTCTCTACATATACCTGTCTCTCTCTACATACCTTTCTCTCCTTCCTTGTCATCTTCTCTTTCTCTAGATTCATCAATCTTCCATACTCTATCTTTCTCCCTCTCACCCTCTCTCTCTACCTCTTCACCCCTTCCACTCTACCCCACTCTACCTATCCATATCTCTATACTTATTTCTATCTCCCCTCTCCCTCTCTTTCTATCCATCTATGTCCCTAATTACTCTCTTTGTCTCCCATCTCATGCACTCTACCCATGTCTTCCTCCTGATGAATACTAAGAGGGGGGGGTGAATTAGTATGCCAAAAATCATTGTACTTAAACACTTTACTAGTCTAGCAGTAAACCGGTAAAACAGTTTAGCAAACAAACCGGTTAGCACACATGCAAACCAAATAGAAAATAATGCATTCACCCACAGAAGCACAATCACCATAATGCAAGAGATTTTGACGTGGAAACCCAAATGGGAAAAACCATGGTGAGATGAAACTCACAAGTAACTATCTATAGAATAGGAACCAGACTGGTTAAGGTCATACAATGTTCTTTACCAGAACATATCCTGTTAGGAATCTCAATCTCTGTTAGGAGATAAGTCCGATCAAAGACTACCTTGCTAGAGGATTTTAGATCCACAGATGTGAACCACCTTGTTAGAGGATTTACAAAAGGCTTTTTGGGCCTACCTGGTTAAGGGATTCAGACTTGTCAAAGATGTGAGTAATCAACAAGTGAGTGATCTAGCAAATAGCATAGATTGTTTGGTTAGATCTTTGATAGCTCATTCCTAATGCATTCCAACATTACTTCAGTCTTCAACACATTCACACTCTACCTTCTCTCACAGACCTGAACTTCTCTTCTATAATCACACTTATAAAAGCTCATCAACCACCTTAAACCCTAGCAACAACCTAAAACCCTAGACATGATGTCCTTATAAAGGAATCTGATTTCATGTCGGTCCAATAGGATTACAGCCCAATTTCCTAGGTTCAGTGAATCTAGACATATTTGGTAACACAACACAAAAAGCACTGCCAAAGTGTCGGCACCATCAAACAATCGGTGGATGGTAACTCATCACAAAATGCCAGTTGGTAACTCATCACAGAGTATTACCAGTTCAAACAAAATACCGGTTTAAGCAAAATACTGGTTTCTGGTTTTACAAAAAATGAAGATTGGGAATTATGTGTTGTGCCGCTTCATTCCTTCATAGCGCTTGGGATCCTCGAACCACTTGGGATCTTCATACTTCTTGAGATCGATAAACAATTTTTGCAAAACACCTATAGTCTAAAGACTATGATATATCATACCGGTTGGAACAAATACCGGTTGAGCTTTAACTCATACATACAAAAAGTGATCTCAAATCAAGTGTGTGTCCATCAATGACATTCACAACATCAACCATAAAAAATGCAAACAATCTCCCCCTTTGGCATTGATGATAACACTTAGGAAAATTTTGATATCTAAGTGTTTTACAACAAAAAATATGCCATAATCAAAATTACTCCCCCTAAGCATATACACTATCCCTTTTGCAGAAAATACAATGTACACTTCTCCTTAACAGAAATAACATGAAAGTGTACATAGTATGCATCAAAATTTAAATACTAGTACACTTCTCCCCCTTTTCCAACAATGACAAAGTATAGCTGAATAACCCCTATTCCTTTTGCATTAATAATTGATTTAAAGAGTTTATGACAATAAAGAGTGAAACTTGTCAAAAACTGATTTAAGTCCTACATAAATGTCTTCATGGATAAAGACCATGATTCAAGCAATGAGGTAGCAACCTCATGCTCCGTTTGCATCTAATAAACCTGCTCCTCCATGGCATCCATGGTACTCATCTCTTGAGTAACTGTTAGGGCATCTATATTGAGGTAGCATTTCTAGAGAATTTGCAGTCTTGGCAGTAGGACTAGTTGAAGTTCCTGCAAATTACGTGTTCAGTTGCTTATCTCTACCTCTAGTCTTGCAGACTGAAGTTGAAACCGGTGAGCAGTTTGTCCATATGTGGAGAAGGATTCATATGGCATCTTGAAGGTGCTAATAAATGACTGCATATCAGTTTGCAACTTGTCCTTCTGAGTGAGCACATCATCACAGAATAAATGAGGTTGACAAATCTTGTTGAGTAGTAGATTGCCCTCATCCATTGCATCTCTAATGTCCTTTTGTACCTTCTAAAGATCAGACCGGAGCTCTGTTAACTTTCTCACCAAGGCAGTGTCTAGAGCCTTTTGAAGTTCCTTCTTGGCATTTGCTTCTCCAACCTCTTCCAGGCTTTGCACCTGATCTTCTACAACTGTACATAGGAGCTTCAATTGTGCAAGTGAGGAATTGGTATTGGGAAGGTTTGTACCAGGTATCAAACCGGTAAGAGTGTCCACCGCAACTTGGATCACATCTTGCTTCTTTTTCCTCCTTATCACTTCCAGGAATTCTTGAGCAACCTAAATGCTCTGGAGCAACTCTGATTCGTTTGTAGACTAGAGGTCAATGGGACTAGTAATGTTAGCTGGTTTAGCCTGACTATCGGTTGCCATTGGGGTCTCCACCTGTGTGCTCTTTGCCGCTGCTTCCTTGTCCTTGGCTTTTTGCTTATCTTCTTGAGCCTTCCTCTGCTCTTCTTCTTTCTTTCTTTTCTCTTCTTCTTGTCTCTTCTCTTCATCTTTTCAATTCTTCTCTTCTTCATCCTTCTTCTTCTCCTCTTGCTTCTTCCTCTTCTCCTCTTCCTCTTTTCGCTTCTCCTCCTCTTTCTTTTCCTCTTCCTTCTTCTTCTTCTCTTGCTCTTGTTTCTTATTTTCATCTTCTCTTCTCTTCTTCTCCTCTTCTTTCTTTGTGTCTTCCTTCTTCTTCTTCTCTTCTTCTTTTCTCTTATCCTCTGCCTCTTTTCTTTTTTCCTCCTTTTGTCTCTTATCCTCTTCCTCTTTCCTTTTTTTCTCTTCTTTTCTCTTATCCTCTTCATCTGCCTGTTTCTTCTTTTCTGCTTGCTGTTGCTTCTTTTCTTCTTCTGCCTACTTCTCCCACCCTGTTCCTTTTGATGGTGTACCCTAAGTAACTTTTTCACCATCTAAGGCGTCAACGTCAATGGGTTCCATTTGATCAGTGATCGCTTCCCCTTCACTATTATATAGTTCATTCAGTTTTGTTATTTTCGGTTCTTGCTCAGCCTTCTTGTTGGCTTGACATAGTTCATGAGTATGTACAACATTCATCATATGAAGATGAGTGTCTTTTTCAACATCATCAATTCTCCCTTCTAATAACCAGAGTCTTCTCCTTCTAGTGAAGAAGAGTCCTTTGTTTTGGTTAATGACTTCAAATAGCTTAGAATTGGACAGGTCAGGAAAGTATTGGGGAAATACTTTCTCCCTTATTTCCTGTTCCTTCTCTATTGAAATGCGCCATTTGTTGTCTAAATAATTATACAAAGAATCTAGTGTCTCAAATCTAATTTCTGAAGGCGACCGGTCATTAACACATAAATACTTAATGATTTCCTATTCAACTTCTTCCTTTTCATCATCATTGAAGTCATCAAAATAATCAATTAAATCATTCAAAAATTTTCTCCTAATATTCTTTATAGTTCTTTGACAATGTGTCAAAGGTTTGTAAGAAGAAATATCAATATTTACCGGTACATATGTTGTTGGTTCATTCTTTGTCTTTTTCTTTGTTTGCCTAGTCTTCTTAGGCAATTCTTCTAACATAGTTTTTTTTGAGTCCGATGTATTGCTTTTTGTCTTCTGCTTCCTCTCAAAGACTTTGGCAAGTGCAACTTTCAGTTTCTTCTTAGCTGGAGACTGCTTGGTCACTTTGGGACTGGCTGCAATAACCGATGCTAATGCTGAAGGCGTTGCCTTTTCTTTCTTTTCTGAGGGTTCTACAACTAATGTAACCCTTTCCAAATAGGTGTCAGTTCTCTTTGCCTTAGGATCAAGGGGTGAGGTGATTAGGGTAGAAGCATACCCATCCAACATATCATACATTACCTCATAGCCCATAGGCTCCACTTCTTCCTGTCTGGGCTCAATGGCCTCCATTATGCATTCATCCACTTTGATGTTGAAGCAGATGTCTTCCTCATACTTTTTGACTATATCACCAGATATTCTTACCCTTTGGTTCATTTTGCATCTGAACTCATCAAAGTATTTGTTCAGTACTTTTGGATAGCCGGGTCCAACCGCTTGTAGACTCTCCTTGATTTGCTTTGTCACCGATTGGTCAGCAGACCACTTAATGTCACCTACTCCTAGAAAGTAGCCTTGGAAGTAAAAGAACAACCCAACCAGTAGTTGTTCAAACTTAAATCTCAATGCATTGTCCTATTTAATCGAATTGAGATTCAGCATAAGTTGTCTTTGCATACAAGTGCACAGATCAAACGATGCATCTTCCTTAATCATCCTGTAAATGGCATTTATCGCTGCAGTAGAGACAAAATTAATTCTGCTAGCAGAGAATTTCCGGTAACCTATCACCATGCAAGCATACTTGACCAGATCATTCTTGATTGAGTTGACGGTCATTCCATGTGAGTCGCTCATTGAACCAGTGAGCTTGGACATTTCAGTCTTGCTGACCTTCCTTAGGGTTGGCACTTCCCCTGTGTTACAAAAACCAGTGACGGCATGAATCGCTTTCGGTGTGATATCATGTGTCCACTCTAGGTACATCTTATCATCGTGTACCCTGCTTAGAATAATGTGAATGTGATCATCCAAAAATTCTTCAGGAAAGTAAACTGCATTGTGAAGTTTCTTCTTTTCCAGAATGTTGAATTCTGGTTTAATCTTCTTCTCATTTTTGCAGAACAAGCTCAACTGGGAATGGATCACAAGAGACCCTAGGTCTTCGATTCTACAGTCTATGTAATCAGAAATGCCTTCTTCCACTATAACACCAGTAGGTACTTGAGACAGGCCATTGTATTTCAACTTTCATTGAATGAAGTCCATAGAATCAACGGGTGCACTAGAGCTATCATGTGATGTGGAAGCCATGATAAACGGAGAATTATGAAAAATACCTTCGTAGATCAAAATTTAGGGCTTCATAATTTGAACTTCGCCACACACTCCTTCGGTTGCAAAGATATGGCTTTGTGTTCTACACTCCTCCAACAGATGTTTGCTTCAGATTCTTCTTCAGGATTTTGATAAATTCTTTGAATCATAGTGTAAATCGCTTTTCTTCGCTTTGCACTTGAAAAACTTCTTCGCTCAAAAAATGATAAGTGAGAAATGATTTGAAAATTCCTTTTAAACAGGTTCTCCACCTACCATAATAAATGCTCCACTATTAGGGCGTAAACCCTAATTTTCCTTTTACCATTTTTGGTCTTTTGTCAACTGACAAGTATCACATACCGGTTAAGGTCTTTTACCGGTGTAAACTGGGGGTTCAAAGTATTTCACCATTTGCTCCCCCTAAGCCTTTTCTGATGCTTAGTTTGTCTATTCTGTGATTTCCACGCTAGGTGTAGAAACCGGTTCTTCATGCAACACCGTTGGTTTCTTTTTCCAGGTTTTGTTCATATCCGTTTGAACAATTTCAATATCAATCTTTCCTTTTGGAGTGACTGGTATGTCATCCGATATGTTCTTTCTTGTTCTGCAGAATCTGGCAATGTGACCCGGTTTGTTGTAATGATAGCAGACCATTCCAGGTGCTCTCCATGGTCCATTATTCATGTTACCATTCTTGCTCCTGCATGTTGCAGCAGTGTGACCATGAAAATGACAAATCAAATAGTTTTCTCTCAATCTGGTTGTCGCTTGATAGCCACTGCTTCTTGACTGATGATTAAAGGTATTAAACCGGTTGGGATTCTGGTTCATAAAAGGTTCCAGACCAACTCCTTGAGTCCTATGAGGATATCTTTCAGTGTTGTTCATAACAGACCTGCATTCAGATGCTCTATGCCCAAACTTGTTGCATGCATAACAATTACCATTGAATTTATTGGCTCTGGGTACATTGTTTATAAAGTAAGGAAAATTATTGTAGGTTTTGCTCCTACACACATTAGCAGTATGTCCTTATTTAAGATAGTTAAAGAAAACAGGTTTGAACTTTTCCTTACCTTTACCTTTGAATGTCGGTTTCTTCTTTGATGCTTCAGCATTTGCACCAGAGGTCTCACATTCCTCATGACCGGAGTAACCAAGTCCATCAGTGTTTTTGACAAGTTTGGCCGATTCAAGCTTTTGCTCTAGCTTAAAATTACTTTTGTTGAACTTAGCAAGTATTTCCTTTGACTCAGAGAGTTCTTTGGAAATAGCAGCATTTGTTTCCATCAAGTTTGCATTCTTGGAGATGGCTATGCTCAGTTGTCCTTGCATGTCTTCCTTTTCCACTTTGCTCACATAGAGTTGAGCGGTTAGGGCACTGATTTCTTGTTTTAACTTGGAGATCTCATGATCTCTGTCTTTTATAAGACCTTCAACTTTCCTCCAGTTCTCAAGCTATTGACAGATTCTGATAGTCAGTCCTTCCAACTCCTTTCTTAGGTTGGAATTGGATTCATTCAACTTTTCTACTTCTTGAATTAGGGCTTCCATGTCCGCTTCATCAAAGGAACTATTTTCAGTTAGCTCCATCAGTTTTTTAGCATGTTCTCTCCTTTTTACCTAAGAGGCCTTATATTTGACCATAAGTTCATCATAGGCTTGCTCAAACTGAGTGAGTCGATGAGTAAGTTCCCTCATAATGTATTCCCCCATATCTCTTTCCAAGTGGTTACACTTATAGAAAGGTTGGCTCTGATACCAATTGATGAATACTAAGAGGGGGGCGGGGGTGAATTAGTATGCCAAAAATCACTGTACTTAAACACTTTACTAGTCTAGCAGTAAACTGGTAAAACCGTTTAGCAAACAAACCAATTAGCACACATGAAAACCAAATAGCAAATAAAGCATTCACCCACAGAAGCACAATCACCATAACATAAGAGATTCTGACGTGGAAACCCAAATGGGAAAAACCACGGTGAGATGAAACTCACAAGTAACTATCTATAGAATAGGAACCAGACCGGTTAAGGTCAAACCGGTTAAGGTCATACAATATTCTTTACCAGAATAGATCTTGTTAGGAATCTCAATCTCTGTTAGGAGATAAGTTTGATTAAAGACTACCTTGCTAGAGGATTTTAGATCCATAGATGTGAACCACCTTGTTAAAGGATTTACAAAAGGCTTTTTGGGCCTACCCAGTTAAGGGCTTCATACTTGTCGAAGATGTGAGTAATCAACAAGTGAGTGATCTAGCAAATAGCATAGATTGCTTGGTTAGATCCTTGATACCTCATTCCTAATGCATTCCAACATTACTTCAGTCTTCAACACATTCACACTCTACCTTCTCTCACAGACCTGAACTTCTCTTCTATAATCACACTTACAAAAACTTATCAACCACCTTAAACCCTAGCAACAACCTAAAACCATAGACATGATGTCCTTATAAAGGAATCTGATTTCATGTCAGTCCAATAGGATTACAGTCCAATTTCCTAGGTTCAGTGAATCTAGACATATTTGGTAACACAACACAAAAAGCACTGCCAAAGTTTCAGCACCGTCAAACAATCAGTGGATGGTAACTCATCACAAAATGTCGGTTGGTAACTCATCATAGAGTATTACCGGTTCAAACAAAATACCGGTTTAAGCAAAATACCAGTTTCTGGTTTTACAAAAAATGAATACTGGGAATTGTGTGTTGTGCTGCTTTGTTCCTTCGTACCGCTTGAGATCCTCAAACCCCTTGGGGTCTTCATATTGCTTGAGATCGATAAACACTTTCTGCAAAACACCGATAGTCTAAAGACTATGATATATCATACCAGCTGGAACAAATACCAATTGAGCTTTAACTCATACATACAAAAAGTGATCTCAAGTGTGTGTCCATCAATGACAATCATAGCATCAGTCATCAAAAATGCCAACACCTCCCTCCCTCTCTAATTTTACAAAGATAGAGTGGGTGGGGATTTAGATGGATAGAGAGATGGAGATAAGAGATATAAATAATTAGAGAGTGGAAAAGAGGGAAAGAAGGAGTGATCAAGATGTACAAATGAAGGGAGAGAGAGGGGAAAGATGGAAATAAGTGGAGAGAAGAGGGTAGGAGAGAGAGAGGGTGAAAGAGAGATTTATGTAGAGAATATAGGTAGGTAGGGAGAGAGAGAGGGGGGGGGAATGAGGGGAAGTGTATAGAGAGAGAGAGAAGACAAAGAGTAGAGAGTTAAGGATGTGTGAGAGAGGTATAGATCTCTAGATCTAGATTTTTGGAGAGAGAGGGGAGAGTAAGATAAAGGGAGGTAGAGAGGGGATAAAGGAAGAGTTATATGGAGAGAGATAGGTATATAGATTGAGGGAGATAAATAAAGTGATATAGAGAGAGAGAAGAAAGGAGCCTACTGAATACTAAAATTTGATTGTTTGAAAATTTATAAGATCTTCTAAAATCTAGAATATGTATTATAACTCCTAAAGATTTGAAACCACTCTCAAACATCTTGCCAATATATACTTGAAATTTTCTTTTTCCTTTTACTTAAATGTTATATTTTATATATATATATAAATAATTTTCAATAAAAAAGTAAACAATATAGAAAAATAATTTCTCATGTTATATATCATTTTCAATATAAAAAAAAATAATATAAAAAAAATCAAGATCTCGTTTCTAGAATGGGATCTCGTTTCAAAAAAGATTGATTTCCAACATTGATTTTTTCTTTGGATTTCAATTCGGAAAAATTCTTGGGGAGCCAACCCTTAGCATTGGACTGGTTTGACCTGAAACTTGAAGGCCATATTAGTGTCCATAAAAAATACTAACTTTTGGACATATATATATGAAGACCTTTTCTACAAATTTTTTTGAAGAAATTAAAACCCATTACAAAAGAGACTATCTAGATTCCTAATATATAATTTTAAAAAAAAGGATTATATTTTTATTTTTAAAATAATTTCTAATGAAATAGGTCTATAAACTTCAACAAGAGTAAACACAAGGATGTGATGGAGGCAATGTATAATTGCATGAATTATATCATGAAAACTATTTAAAATCAACCGGTAACAACCGGGTTACAAAAACCGGCTCACTGGCCTGCTAAAACATGCTTAATCACATAATAGGTCACAATCGGGACCTCAAATCTTAAGATCTATCTTCTATGTTCTATATCTTAACTGATCTACATTTTAATGCTCAATTACAATGATTTATATGATCCAAGGGGATCCGGACGGCTGAAAGGGGATCAAATGCTATAGAACAAAACCTAATGTGTAAAAACAACAAGGTTGGCCTCCACCAAAGAGATTCCTCCAGAAAATCCAAAGGATGAAGTTCATATCAAAGGGAAGGTTGGCCACATGCCAAGGAACATTATAATCAATGCTTAGAGCTCTATAATCTATGGAAGGGATCCAATAGATTTCGGTAGATTACAAATGCAAATAGGTCCATGCAACTGGTACCAGAAAACTATCTCAGAAATTGGTAGCGATAACTTGCCGAAAAATGATCCAAATGCTCCGTATTTTGGGAATAAGGTAGATGATCAAGTCCTCAAGAAAAAATCCAACTCCTCAAGATCTAGTGAGCCAATTCCAGAAAATGTAGAATGAATTGTTGAAATTGCAAAACAGAAAGCAAAACATAAAGGAAATATTTTTGGTTGATGCAAGATTGTCAAGAACCGGGTATGCTCCTGCATCAGACATCTGAGGTTGTTTAAAAAGTGAGTCTCTCACTTTGTTAGGGTCAAAGGAAAACCAAGGCTATCTACCTTTGTGTGAGAAATCCAAGATGAATCTTCAATTGGTATGTCCTTCCACTTTATAAAATACTCCTTATACTGACTGCTTCGGGTACTACGCCTAATCCAACTATCCAAAATGTCTTCAATCTGATCCAGTTCCTTCCAGGGTAACTATTTCTCTAGTTCTACAATACCATCCTCACTGAATTCTGGTTCATGATATTGATGTAAATCTACAATGTTTAATATAGGTGAAATACCTAGACGATCTGGTAACTCCACTTCATATGTATTTCTGGAACTGAACTTTCTCAAAATATTGCAAGGTCCAAACTTCCTCATCTACAACTTGTTATAAGTTCCAACCATGAATCTTTCTTTTCTCAAATATACCATCACTTATTTGCCAACTTCAAATTCCTTATGTCTCCTCTTCTCATATGTTTTTTCCTTAACTTGTTGTTCATGTCCTCCAAATGTTGCTTAACTTGAATATGTAAGTCCTTTATGTGATCTGCAAATTCTTCTGCTTCTGAACTTCTCTGGTGTTCACTGCTAATATTTCTTAATTTTGATATACCTCTAGGGTGAGCTTCGGTAACAATCTCAAAAGGTGTCCTTCCGGTACTCTTGTTTACTAAATTATTGTAGGCAAACTCTTCTTGTGCAAGAATGAAATCCCAACTTCCAATTTTGTCTCCAACTAAGCATCTTAACAAATTTCCCAAACTCCGATTAACTACTTCTGTCTATCCATCAGTCTGTGGGTGAAAAGTAGAACTGAACTTGAAATCTGTCTTCATCTTCTTTCAAAGTGTCCTCCAAAAATAACCATCAAACTTAGTATCTCTGTCTGAAAATATGCTCTTAGTTAATCCATGCAATCTCACCACTTCCTTGAAAAATAGGTCAGCTATATGCACTACATCTAATGTCTTCTTACAAGGTATGAAATGAGCCATATTCGAGAATCTATCCACCACTACAAATATAGAATCATTCCCTCTCTATGTTTTAGGCAATCCAAGTATGAAATCCATGCTTATATCTTCCCAAGGTCTCTCCGCTACTGTCAAAGGTTTATACAATCCCACATTCTGACTCTTACCCTTTGCAACTTGACAAACTCTACAACTTTGCACATATTTCCTAACATCCTTATGAATCTAGGGCCAAAAGTAAAGCTCACTTGCCAATGCTACTATTTTATCAACACCAAAGTGTCTAGCTAATCCTCTACTATGTTTCTCCTTTATCATATTCTCCCTCGTAGAACTCTTAGGTATGCACGAATGAACTCCTCTGAATAACATCCCATTTTGAATGAAGTAATCCAACCACTTGCTTCTCTCTACCATAACCGGTTCTCTACATGTTCTCCAAGGTTCTGCAAAATCTGGATCATCATCATACAAGGTCTTTAACTCCTCAAATCCTAATATTGTCACTCTCATCTCTATCAACAAATTCCTACTTCTACTCAATGCATCAACAACTTTGTTAGATTTCCCACTTCTATGCTTCAACACAAAGGTGTAATTCTACAAAAATTCTACCCATCTTATATGTCTCTGATTCAACTTACTGTGACTATCCAAATACTGCAAAGCTTGATGATTTGAATACAACACAAACTCCTTAGGCAATAGGTAATGTCTTTAATTCTTAAAGGCTTGAACTATGGCATAAAATTCTTGATCATACACTGAATATCTCCTCTGGGCATCATTAAATTTCTCACTAAAATAAGCTACTGCTCTCCCTTCTTGACTCAAGACTTCTCCTATTGTTGTTCCACTTGCATCACAATCCACTTGAAATACTTTGTTGAAATCTGGTAAAGCTAGCACAGGCTCAGTCACTTTTCGCTTCAACAATTCGAAACTTTTGTTTTCTCCAGTGGTCCACTTGAATTCCTTCATATCTCCCCTCATTGTTTTAGTCATAGGGTTACAAACTGAATTGAAATTTCTGATAAACTTCTGGTAGAAACTAGCCAATCCATAAAATGATCTTACCTCTCTAATTCTTTCCAGTGTAAGCCATTCAACAGTTGCTTTTATTTTCTCAGTTTCCATCTTCAAACCATCCTCAGATATCACAAATCCCACATAGATTAACTCTTCCTTCATGACACTACACTTCTTAAGATTTATCAACAACTTTTCCTCTCTCAACCTATGCAAAACTTGTCTTAAATGCAACAAATGCTCCTCTTTTGTCTTACTAAAAATCAGAATGTCAGTCAAATATACAATAACAAACTTACCCAAGAATTTCTTCAATACCTCATTAATCAACCTCATGAAAGTACTCGGTGCATTAGTCAATCCAAAAAATCTTGTCTTCCACTCATCTCCTTCTCTGACCTTGATCTGATGATATCCACTATTCAAGTGTATCTTTGTAAAGTATTTTGATCTACTCACATAGTCCATTATGTCATTCATCCTAGGCAACGGAAATAGGTACTTAACTATGATCTTGTTTATTTCTCTAGAATTGGTACACATCCTCCATTCTCCATTCTTCTTAGGTGCTAATACTATTGGTACTGCACAAGGACTTTAACTTTCTCTGATCAAAACTTTCTTCAAAAACTCCTACACTTATCTATTCAACTCTTCATTCTCTGTTGGTGTCATCCAGTGTGCAACTTTGTTAGGCAAACTAGCTCTAGGAATCAGGTCCATGTAATGGTTGATACTTCTCACAAGCGGTAATCCATCAGGAACATTATCTGAAGTTATGTCTTCAAACTCTGTCAGTAACTCTTTTATCTCTTCTGATTATTCTTCTTCATGCTCTGGGTTCTCAGTCTTCTTAGGAACTAAGGCAAAACACACATTCTCATGTCTCATTCCATCAAGGAATTTCCTTCCATCCACCAAACAGATTCTAGATTTCATACAAACTTCACTCTTAAAAGGCTCTTCCAAGGGCAACAAGGTTTTCTTCATCCCATTGGCCACAATAGTGTATGCATTATTTCTCCCACCATGTATTGCCTGTCTATCAAACTGCCAAAGTCTACCCAACAAAAGATGACAAATATCCATAGGCATAATATCACACAAGACTTCATCATGATAATTCCTAATTTTTAATTTCACCAAACATTTCTCACTTACCAGCAACATATGATCATCCTAAATCCATGCTATCTGATAAGGATTAGGGTGTTTTAATCTTTCCAAATTCAACTTATTCACCATCTCTTCTAAAACAAGATTACCAGAACTACCACTATCAATAAAAAATTTGCAACACTTACCAGATACCTTACATTTGGTCTTGAACAAATTATTCCTCTACAAGGGCTCTTCATCTCCTTTGGTATTACATAAAGCTCTCCTCATCATCAAAAGTTCTCCATCTTCCAGTTTATTAGCTAATCCGGTGGCCCTTTCCTCTACCACTATTGTTCTCCTAGTATTATCTATCTTCTTACACTTGAATGCACGATGTCCTTCTCATCCACATTTATAGAAAGTTCATCTAAACACTCTCTTGTCTTGTCTTTTATCATCTTTTCCAAAATTCCCATTCTAGTAGCCATCTGGTTCTCTCCTCTAGTAGAAGTTTCTATCATCCTTCTAGTATAAATTACCTTCTTTGCTTACTTTCTTGTCCTTGTTTTGATCCATACAAGTTCCTCTTCCTTTGGTATATCATCTTCCTCTTTGAAATGTTCCTCTGAAAAAACCATACACCTCTACCTTTCTGCCTCTGCTCATGTCATTTGTTCAGCTTCTCTTCTTCTTTTAGGGCATATTGGTATACTTCTTCAACACTCTACAACTTGATCAAACTGAGTTCATCTTGTATAGAAATCCACAATCCATTAAAATATCTTGCAACTTATTCAACTTCATCATCAACATATTCAATATTCAACTTGTAAAATGCTTCGGTGTACTCCTTCACACTAGATTCCTTCTACCTCAAATTCTACAACTTCTAGAACAGATTCACTTGATAATCAGCTAGCATAAATTTTGATTTCAACTTAGCAACCATCTGATCCCATTTCTTAATCTTCTCTTCACCTATTCTTTGTCTATCAACCTACAAATGCTCCCACCAAAGAGATGCATGACCCTTCAACTGGGTATAGACATACTTCACCTTTCTTTCCTCTGCAGTGGTCTCAAAATCAAAATATTTCTCTGTCTCCGAGATCCAATCCATCAATTCATTTGAATCCAACTTTCCATCCCATTCAAGTGGGGTAAAATGTGATTTAGTATTTTCCTTACTTAAAACCATCAAAAACCTCTCTTCATCTGGATCAATCACCGGTAGGTTTACTTGTTCTATCGGGGCTTCTTCTCCTCCATCTTCACTTACATCTTACATATTTCAGCCTCTTCTCTGGGCTATCTCAATAGCTTCCAATCAGGCTGCAATTCCTCACAACAATTCCATCATAGCAGGGTTTGTATTCCCACGCACTCCACCATTCCTATTTCCTCTTCATGACATCTTCACACCAATCCTCTATAGTTGTAGGTCAGATCCACAGTCTACCACCCTACAATAAAATTTCTTAGGATAATGCAATCTTCAGAATGAAAGCTCACTCTGATACCACTTGATACAATCACTAGTTAGGAGGGACCTCAAAGAGATTAATCTAGACCATTCAGCAAGAGTAAACACAAGGATATGATGGAGGCAATGCAGAACTACATGAATTATATCATGAAAATTGTTTAAAATCAACTGGTAACAACCGGGTTATAGAAACCGGCTCACTAGCCTGCTAAAACATGCTTAATTATAGAGCAAGTCACAATCAAGACCTCAAATATTAAGATCTATCTTCTATGTTCTATATCTTAACTGATCTACATTCTAATGGTCAATTACAATTATTTATACAATCCAAGGGGATCCAGTCAACCCAAAAGGGATCAAATGCCAAAGAACAAGACCTAACATGTAAAATCAACAAGGTCAGCCTCTGCCAAAGAGATTCCTCTAGAAAATCCAAAGGATGAAGTGCGGATCAAAGGAAAGATCGGCCATATGCCAAGGAACATCGAAATCAATGCTCAAGGCTCCACAAGCTATGGAAGGGATCCGATAGATTCTGGTAGAATGCAAATAGGTCCAGGCAATCAGTACCAGAAAAGTGTCTCAAAAATCGATAGCAATAACTTGCCGAAAAATGATCCAAATGCTCAGCAATTTGGGAATAAGGTAGATGATCAAGTCCTCAAGAAAAAATACAACTCCTTGAGATTCAGTGAGCCAATTCCAAAAAATGCAAAATCAAATGCTGAAACTACAAAAGAGAAAGAAAAATAGAAAGGAAATATTTTTGGTTGATGGAAGATTGCCAAGAATTGGGGATGCTCCTGCATCACATGAGGTTCCTATTGGCATTCTACACTCTTATGAGAATGATGGTGTTGTCATTGATGGCAACCATCTGGAAACCTTCTGGCACTCATCTAGTAAAGCCACCAGTAGGCACTGACACCGACATAGACATCTACATACACCGATAGACACTTCATCGATAGCAACAACAATGCATATCAAATTTTTTTTATTGTATTTAATTATAAATTATCTTTTGTAAATCCGACAAGGCATATTGTAAAAGACTCATATACATGTATGAGATCTTATAGGTCATTTTGTAGAAGAAGGGAGTTCTGAATTATGTATAAGGCGATATAAGTGACAGCAAAAGGTTTTTGTTATAGAATGAGCTTAAACTGGTACTGAACTTGACATAGTTGATGGTACTTTGAAGCAGTACATTGTATTGGATTTAATAATCCACTTTTGTAGTCAGTGTGACTCTTATTGAGCAGTGAGCTCTAGGCAGTTGGCCTTCCTACATGTGCAGGCCCCTCATTGTAAGTAATATTTATTCATTGGCCAGTGAGTGAATATTGTGGGTCACAAATCCCACCGAGGTTTTTCCCACACTAGGTTTCCTCATTAAACATCTTGTGTTATGATGTATTTTCTATGTTGTCTTTATTGTTCATGTTTATTGCATTAATTCTTATTTACCGGTACACTGTTTTGGAATGCAAAGTTCTTAATAAGGTTAAATATTATACAAACCAATTAGATATTGATTCACCCCTCCCTCTAAGTATCTTTAGGGCTATCATTAATCCTAACAATTGGTATCAAAGCCTGATCCTCTATTTTCAAAAGCCTAATAGCTTGAGGAAGATTCTGACATTGGCACAAATGGAGAATTTAAGAAAACAATTAGAAGGAGCTTTTGTAGACTATGATCCAGAAAAGTTGAAGAATATCAAACTTGAAGATTATCTTATCTAAGGACTGCACATGAACTCATTCAAGGACTTCAGGAGAATCTTACTATAGCTAGAAATAAAAGAACTTCATGAGAAGATGCAGAATGATAATGATGAAAAGGAAACTCTTAATGATCTTGTAAACAAGTTGAGACAAGAAAACAGTACTATGAGGAATGAAATGCAAGATATGACTATAAGGTTTTTTAAAGACATTGAAGATAGAAAGAATAATGAAGAGGACTTAACTAGAAGACTCAATGATGCTGGAAATGAAAATCTAAGACTTAGTCATGAAAATAATATGTTGAAGATAGATTTGCTTCACATGCAACATGATAAAACTAAACTTATGAGACAAATGGGAATTCTTGAAAATGAGCTGGCTACTGCAAATCAACATAAAGAGAAATTCAAGAAAAGCTCAGAGGAATTTGATAACATGCTAAAAAATCAGAAACCTAATGGAGATACTAATGGACTTGGATTTGAAATTGGAGAAAGATAGGGTACTGCAAACAATCATGATCACAGTAATCGGTAAGACAACCTAATGCTTACAAATTTAATGGGAAATGCTTTAATGGTAACAAGTATGGTCATAGAGAAAATTGGTGTAGATTCAAAAACAATCAGAACATTAATACACCCACTGGTCAATGTTCCAAATGCAACAAAATTGGTCATAATTTAGAAAATTGTAGAATGAATGTGAAATGTTATGTTTGTGGAAGATTTGGGCACTTATCTAATCAATGCAAAACACAAACCAACATAGGATATGGAAAGGCTATTCAGAAGAATAATGTGACTTGTTATGCTTGTAACAAAATTGGACATATTACAAAATTTTGTAGAAGAAAGACTTCACCGACGAATAATAAAGGACCCAGTTTGAAAGGAAAAGAAAAGGTAGATGAGGTAAAGCAAGAATTTTCAAAACAATGGATTAGGAAGATAGATCAGAATGTTGATGAAACTATTTCTTCACCAGTAGAACAGAGTATCACTCCACCAGCAGGAGATTCTTCATCCCACTAAGAAGTAAGTAACCCTTTGGGGGTATTGCAACAAGTTGAATATCATGTAGATTACCCTTGGTTGATGGTGAGAAGATAGATTTCTTCTCTACCAGAAGATGTGTTAAGTTTTCACTTAATCGACGAGCATTTAATGTGGTTGTTGAAGCAAAAGTCATTATAAATCATCAGTTTTTCCCTCATTTTTGATTCACCGAGCATTCAAATTAGCAAAGAGTGCGAAATTTGAGCAAAGGCATTTAAAGTGAAGTTGTGAAGCGATTTCTTTCAAGCATTCAGACATTATCAGGCAGATAAAGGTATTTTTCAAATGGCTTCTTCTTCTACTCCTGAATTCATTGCAAACCCTACTATCATGGAAAAAGTAAAATGCCCTAGGCCCGTATTCAAAATTATTCCAAAGTAGCTAAGCAAGATGATTCCATAGATGCATTTTCAAAGATTCTTAAAGGTGTACCTTATGGTGAAGATCCTAGGATATATAGGAATTAGGTTCTGAAGAGTTGTTAAAAATGTTTAGAGCCGTAATTTATGATGAAAATGGCATTGTTAAACCCGAGCACAAGATTGTGGAGACTTTAGGTTTTGTGGAAATTTTGAACATCTTTGAATTTCTGGAGGAAGTTGTGAGAATTATCCTAAGTAGGGCACATGGAGAATTTCTTTGGTTAGATTCAGTCTACAAATTCACCCGGCAAGCAATTAGGGCAGTAACAGGTTTACCCTCTATCGACAGCAGACCAAACAAAACTAAGAAGGATCCTAACAACAAAGTCAGTACCTTAACCAGAGCAACATCTGATAGTAGATCTCTAAGAGTAAATGACATTAAGGACATCAATGTGAGATTCATAAGTATGATTTTAGGTTACAAGACTACACATGCAAATAGACTTAATTCAGTTTCTAGTCTTTGCATTAATAGTGCTTATGAAATGGTCAACAATAATGCAAAAATTGATGTGTGTGAATGGCTGAAGGATGAACTAATAGACAACTTGAAAAAGATAAAAGGAGACAAGAAAGGAACATTTCGTTTTGGTAATCTCTTAGTATTTTTAATGTTGTATTTCACAAAAGAGATCCCTAGTATTGGACAAAAAGACTTTGGATATGACATACCGGTAGGCAAACAATTGCAAGAAGATTTCACCGACATGGGTACTGCTAAGGAAAACAATATCACTGAATATTTCAAAGATTTCCAAACAAAGATGAAAACAAGAGAAAGACTACCACAGAGTGTAGTGGACAAATATGATAAAGAAATCTGTTTTGTAATCAAGAAGGATGAAACATGGATGGAAGAGGTATTACCTAGGACTATATGGGTAACAAAAATGGGTTATGAGGTAGATCTCAACATAATTGAGACTTATGAACAAGATTTATTAGATGCACCTAGAGAACCAACAAAAGAAGTTTTTGGTAGTGCTGAAACAATTGAAAGCAATGTGAAAATAATGAAGCAAAGGAAGAAAAGAGAGAAATACATAAGAGATGCTTCTAAGCAGGTAAATGAAATAAAATAAAAAATTTATGACCATTATTGGTATAAAAGCTAGTGAACTGGAAGGACTGCAACCGGAGGCACACATCTCACAGGTTGGTACATCTTCTGACAATGAGATACTAGCTGAATTTAAAAGAGTTGAAAGGAAGAGAAAAACTTCATTGGTACCCTTTCCTCCACCCAAGAGAACAAGGATTTTAAGGAAGAAACAATAGGCAGTAAGGCAACCAGCAAAGAAATTGACCCCCAAAAAGAAACAGAAACAAGTTATACCACCATTGGATAATTTGCTAAATGAAATAACTGATGACGGTAATTTGGCTAATGTGGGAAAATTGTATAACACATTCAAGGATTCAGAGAAACAAAGCATTGAAAATAGTATTATCTTACATCTAGACATATACAAGAAAGTCTTAATCGAAGTTGTGGATGACTTACCTAATGAATTATATAGAAGGTTAGATGCTAAGAGGATTGCAGTAATGAAATTGGACAAGAAACTTAAGGTTGAAAAACTTCTAGCTGTACATCCAGTTAATTCAAAAGAAGATATTGATGACCTAATTTGTGAAGCTAACAGATCCATTTTTGCCAATGGTCACTGGCAAAGTGAGTTTGATGGAAGGCAGAGTGAATGAGATTTTTGAGGAAACGGTTGATAAATGGGACATATTTTTTGTTGAAAAACAAAAACAAGAAGAATTGAACAGGATGAAGAAAACATTCAAGGTATATCAGAAGGAAAAAGATAAAGGGAAAGGTAAAGTTGGTGGAATACCAAACATCAAAATAATCGACAACCTACCACCACCCTTGGATACTGTATCGGTACATGCTGATGATCCACCAGTTACTAAAAGTGTAGATATAACACATGATGACACTAATCCTGATTCTAAAATTTGATTCACCATGAATGTAGATACTCGGGAAGTAAACATTGTTATGGATAAGGGCAATACATAGGTCAAGGATAACAGTGCTAATAGTGGAAACATTGTTGAGCAACCGATAGAGACTGTTGAGGTTGAGATCCAAATAGAGCAAATAGAGAATACACTGCAAACAGAGCAACCATTGGATACTGATGGTATAGATACTAACACTAAGAAACCTACTGAGACAAAGAAACCCACATAGAAATGCACAAAGAAACCGACAGAGGCATAGGTACATATTGAGGTAGTGAAACCGATAATCACTAAGAAACCCAAACCATTGATAGTTGAAATGCAAACTCAGACTGGTCCACTAGAGGATAACACAAGAAAAATAGTTACAAATGGTGGAAGCACAGAGGTAATCAAGGCAGTTGGTCAGACATCCAATACTTCATTAAGTGAATTTAGGCCTACTAATGTGACAGAAGTATTGTTGGACTCTATCAAGAAGATTACTGACTATAATGCATTGGCTTACAAAGTAATTTATGACACAATACCAATACTTAAGTTGATTGCACCAAAATATAATATAGATCATGTAAAGGACTCTTTAGGTCAGCTGGACACATTGTCCAAATTCATTACCGACAATGTAATAACAGTTGATAAGGTAAATGAGGACACATTCAAAGAGAAAATTAAGAAGGAAAAGGAAAAATTCTTTGAGGACATAATAAAGAAGTGCACATAACACATAAATACACTTTTACCTGCACTCAATACTACAATTTTGGAATATAAGGAGGTATACGGAGAAACTTGCAAGCCACATCTTTTGACAAAGGACATAGAAAAGGAAATAAGCAGAGTACAAAAGGAGATAGACGACATAGCTGATAACATAATTGGTTCATCCAAACCTATATCAGTTATTGAGCAAGAAATAGCAGGTTTTGAGGAAAAGTTGGAGAAGTTCGAGAAAGAGAAGGCAAGGATTAAGGCAAATGCCAAAGAGCTTAAGTAAAAACTTGGTCCCAAGCTAGACAATCTTATCTCTCTGAGAAATGAGATCTTTAAGGTATTACTTCAAGGAGAAAGATCATCGGAAGAGAATATGCATCATCTCACCAGCACGATCCAACAGACTCAGGCAACCTTAAATGACAACAACAGATTCATACAAAGTTTAAATTTGGTTTTCGCAGACATATTTCAGATTGTAACCAACCAGTTACAAACTTTGAGGTGAAATTTTTGCACTCGTTTGACAATTTTTGACAACCTTTGTCATTGATGTCAAAGGGGGAGTAGTGGACAGAGAAAAATGTTTAATCAGAGGAGATCATCTACTCAGGGGGAGCACATATTATTTGGTAACTTTTTGGACTTCACTTTTTGGAAACAATTTTTGGATTTTTCTCATGAGTGTTGCCATCAATGCCAAAGGGGGAGATTGTTGGTATTCTACACTCTTATGAGAATGATGGTGTTGTCATTGATGGCAACCATCTAGAAACCTTCTAGCACTCATCTGGTAAAGCCACTGGAATCGGCATAGACATCTACATACACCAGAAGACACTTCACTGACAGCGACAACAATGCATACTGACACCCCAACCAATAGGGAATAAACTTTTTTTAATTGTATTTAATTGTAAATTATATTTTATAAAGCTGACAAGGCATATATTAAAAGACTCATATATATGTATGAGATTTTATAGGTCATTTTACAGTAGAATAAGAGAGTTGTGAATTATGTATAAGGTGATATAAGTGCCAACAAAGGTTTTGGTTATAGAATGAGCTTAAACCGGTACTGAATCTGGCATATTTGATGCTACTTTGAAGCAGTACATTTTATTGGATTTAATAATCCACTTTTGTAGTCAGTGTGACTCTTATTGAGCAGTGAGCTCTAGGCAGTTGGCCTTCCTACATGTGCAGGCCCCTCATTGTAAGTAATATTTATTCATTGGCTAGTGAGTGAATATTGTGGGTCACAAATCCAACCGAGGTTTTTCCCAAACCAGGTTTCCTCATTAAACATCTTGTGTTATGGTGTGTTTTCTATGCTATCTTTATTGTTCTTGTTTACTGCATTAATTATTATTTACTAGTACACTGTTTTGGAATGCAAAGTTCTTAATAGGGTTAAATATTCTACAAACCGGTTAGATATTGATTCACCCCCTCATCTCTATATCTTTGGGGGTATCATTAATCCTAACAGTTCCTTGTAAGGATGCATGAAGTCTAGATTGTCGAGGGGTACATTGGAGGTTTACTATGTTTTGTAAACAAGTGAAAACATAATAATGAACTCATGGGATGGATAGTTAGTTCATTAATCAAGATGATTAATTGATGTGAGCCTCGTGACTTCATCCTAAGGAGGATGTTTTAGGATAAGCATGAGAACACCATTGCAATGGCAAGTCAATCTCCCTTGATCAGTCACAGGTTGAGATGGCTCCACATGTCCATCAGGCTGGTGCCTTGTGTTATTGTATATGTTATGAGGATGGCATGTGATAACATTCCACCCCTACACGTGTCCCCTTGTTGATTTGTAATTATTTCTTGTTGTTTTTATAAGCCTCTGGGAGTTTCTTATTGTGATTTCTTATGATTGGTTCATTCTTGATAATCCTTGTTATGTTTTGTCGCTTTGGTTATTAAATGTCAACTTAGGTCTAGAGTGTGTGTTGGGACCTTGTGTCATCTCCTAGAACGGGGGATGGTTCCTTTGGTTCCACATGGTCAGTTGGTTGGTTTTGTTCTACCTTTGGGAAGTTCTCATTGGATTCATATGCGTGGATGTGGAATCTTCTTTATTACAACTTATGGTTGATTCTTGTAGTAGATGAATGTAATTAATATCATGGGTTATGTAATGTAATCATAATGTAGAAGTTGTAGATGAGACTATGCAATTAGGAGAGCTATGCTCTTGTTGAAAATTCCATTGTCATTATCTTACTTTGAGCTAGGAAATGATTAAACTAAAATGATTTATGGATTGGCGAATCCTTAAATAAGGAGGATTGGGTGTACTATTGGTAATTGTCCTAATAGAAATATTACAATTTGTTTATATTTAAAGGAAGTTTTTGATTAACATGTGCTTGTTGTGATCTTAACCCTTGATACTTCTAGGAGTAATTCGAGTCCAAGGGGGGGAGGATGTAGTGCCCCACCCTGACTCATCCTTCTCCTTGTACAATTATAAACTCTATTGGCATAGCTTAGTTTACTTTGTGATAATATTCGATGGTATTATACTATGTGTTAACTTTATTTGTAGCTCAGATGCTTAAGATGATACTTGTTATTGATGATCATGATATGATGAAATTATATTAACAGTCTCTATAGGCACTTTCTATGCTACATGCATTGTATGGATTATGAATTTGATAGCGTTATGATTATGCTAACCCTACTTCCTTATTATATGTGATGAGTTGGTGATATGATGTGTCTGGTTATTGTGTGATTATTTTCGTGAGTATAGATGATGTCATATCACTCATTGCGAGCATAATATACCATCACAATTCTCTACCACTTGCCTATTCATTATGATATATATATATATATATATATATATATATCATATATGTTGTATTTAGCGGTGATGCAGGTTTGCTAGTACAAGACATTGACTCCACCTGGCTTCATAGGTTTGAGCCTGTCTTTAAATCCCAATCGCAAGTTGTCAGAGATGGCATGAGTTCCCTTCATACACTCTAGGCTTAAGTTGTCTACCTTGGTTATCAATTGTCTTGGCGTGATTCGCCAAGCTAGTAAGTTGAGTTGTGGTATTTTGGTGGTTTGTGAGTATGTGATTATTTATTTAATTAATTAACATGTTTGACTCATATAATTTATTAACGATTCAATTAATTGGTGGATTATTATTATAGTTTAATTTGATTAATTAATATTTGATCAATTTATTGTTTAATTTGTATTTATTGGTTTGTTGTTTATTTGATATTTATTTTTTATTTATTTATTGTTTAATAGTTCTTTTATATTTTAATGTTGATTTATATTTTATTTATGACTTCTGTTTATTTATTTGAGAATTAATATTTATTTATCTATTGTTGATTTATTGTTTATTTAGTATTTATTTATTTAATATATTATTTATTAGCTTTTAGATATTTTATTTAATTGGCTTTGATTATTTATTGGCCTTATTTAATACCCTTTGGTTTTTTTATATTAATATACTTGGCTTTTATTTTATTAGCATTGGCTATTTGTATTTAACTGTTCAATTGTTTTATTTGGCTCTATTTTAATTATTAGCCCATAATATTTAATAGGGCATGGATATTATTATTTGTGCATTGGTAAATAATACTTTGTCTTATTTTATTATATTTTATATTATTTTAGTTATTTCTCTTGTTACAAGGGTAAATAAGTTTATTATTATTTCCTACCCACTAATAAATGCTATTGGTTGTATGTGTATTGTGGAAATAATATATAATATATGATGTGAAGGTAAGATATATTTTTATGAATTATTTTGATTGGCCGGTTTTGTGGCTAGGGCTTTTGGTTTTTTCACAACGTTTTTTTCAATCCTGTGATTGTTCATGGCTTGCTCTCTTTGGCTTTCTCTACAAAATTTGGTTCTGGCATTTTGGATTTGGGGATTTTGTTGTTGGAGATTGTTGGAGTGTGTGGGCTCTTCTTCAGCTTCCTTCCATCACATAGGGTGCAGGTTCGAGCTTCTTTTCCCTTTGTTGTTTTTGGTTTTTTTGGTTTCATGGTTGCATGCTCCATGTCTACAATTGTTTTGGGAAGCTTGGGAATGAAATCTATTTCCATTTCATATAGTTTTTATATAGTTTAAGGGAGAAAATTTATGGATTCATAGTTTTATTATAAAGTTTTAATTTTGGAATATGGGTGATATTTCTAGGTATTATCGTTAATGCATGGCCTGTATATTCATTCCTTCTTTTGGGTTTGGTTGTTCTGCAAAATTTGTATGGATTGTGTGTTATTGTTATAGATATTGAATCTCTTTGTTTGAGGTTTCATTGTGCATTTTAGGATCTGGATGAGTTTGAGCTTTCTGTATGCATCCCAGTCTAGAATTGTTGTAAGGGAGACTCACATAACCTCTCCTCCCCATGATTTTTTTACTTAATGCTTATTGAACAAAGTCTTGAGCTTTTATGGTATTTTAGTAGCTTATCTAAAGGTTTAATATAAACTATTTGAGTGGTATTGATCTTTTGAGAGTTCTAGGAGTAGTCTTGACTCCATGGTTGTGTAAGGTTTTTGGTAAGATCTTTTGCCTTGATTTGTATTATTTCGAATCATTTTCACCTCTTGAAAGGTATTTTATGGGCATAATTACCTTGTTTCATTCTGGGATTTAGTTATTTTTTTGTGATTTTTAATCATAAATCATATTTATGGCATTTCCATTCTTTTTTCTGAGTCTTCTGTATTTGCAACAGGAGCTTAAGAACTTCCTGTTGCAAATTCGAGTCTTTTGTATTTGCGACAGGAGCTTGGGAACTTCCTATTGCAAATCTGAGTATTTTGTATGTGCAACAGGAGCTTGGGAAATTCCTCTCACAAATCTGAGTCTTCTGTATGTGCGACAAGATCTTGGGAACTTCCTGTCGCTCTTCTGTGTTTTGCTCAGTATGCTTGCTTGTGATGTACTTTTTGGATCTATCCTTGTACAAGAGGCATTTTTGAGGGCTTGTTGATGATTTCCAGTGTTTGATGGATTGGTTTTCATGTCCTCTTATGGTTTCCTTTATGTTTTGATATCATTTATGCTTGTTGTATTGAATAAGCTCTCTTTCACGATGGCATGCCATGGTAGAGAGGTGCTAGTATTATTGTTCTTGAACCAGCAAGTGAGTAGGCCTTGTTGTGGCCTTATCTATTGTTTCATGACATCTTTGATGGCCTTATGGTGGACCTTGATGTATTGTTATTCCAAGAGACTCATTTTTCTTTAATTCTTGTTGTGGCCATTTGTATGTTCTTGCACATGAGTAAAGGTTATTGGCGGCATGACGATTGATTATAATTTCAGATTTGCATATGGATTTAGAGCCTCTTGTTGTTATTTATTGTTGGGACCATGTTAGAGGATGTGGGCTTCCTTGTGATGGCTAGGGTGATAAACTTATGAGGCACTGAGGGGGGGGGTGAATTAGTGCAAGAAAAAACAACAATATAAATCTGATCACCACTTTTATCAATTTGAAACATAATAAGCATGCAAGGAAAACAACCACATAAGATAACAACAACAAATAAATCATGTAACTCATAACACAATGATTTTAATGTGGAAACCCAAATGGGAAAAACCACGATGGAAATTGGTTCCCACAAGATCAACTATCTGCAGAATAGGGATTTAACCGGTTAAGGTCTTACAACTGCTCTATTAGGAGCACACCTGGTTAAGACTGTCTTAGCTCGATTAGGAGTTGTTATAATAAGTCATATTAGGACCAACCCTATTAGGAGCTACCCAACAATGAGATCTAAACAAAAAATGTTAATATGTGACCCTATTAAGGGATTTAAACCTTTGGACATGTGAGGATCCTACCGCACCCTATTAGGAGTAACCTTGTAAGAGGATTTTATCTTGCTGCAACTATTAGGGAACAACAAGTGATTGATCTACATATAGCACCTTTGTGCCTGATTAGATCCGCTTCATATCTCCTTCTAACACTGATTGAACATCAATACAGAGCTTCCTCTTTCACTACACAATCACATTCACACTTTGGATCTCATATATCATACATCATCACACACTATACTCTTTCTTATAAACAACATTGCTAAGTTAGCTAAGAACCCTTGGAACAATTTCCTAGGTTCAATGTATCTAGTCAATTTTGCAAATTACTTTTTCCTCATGTCCGCCACAAACAACTTAACTCAAAAATAAAACGTTAAGTCTACCGGTTTACTGATCTAGGTAACTCTGCTCTACCAGCTAATTGTTCCTCAAGACTAACTTCTCTTCTTATCATAACGTGCTCATTCAGTTGAATCTATCAATGCAGTTCGGGTCATAGACTCCTACCAATGTCATAAACATGTGTTTCAAATGACAACACTTAACTCATCACCAATCTTCTATACCAGTTGCTTGAACATAACTCTATCACTGTTTTACCGGTTCACTGTTTAACTGCTTCCACTACCGGTTAGGCTTTATTGGTTGGACTAAAAGACTTAAATGACTAACAGAACATGGTTTCCATAAATAACAATGCAATACAAGTCATCAATCAACCTATTACAAAAAAATCATCATCAAGCCAACAATCTCCCCCTTTGGCATTGGTGGCAACACTTAGGAAAATTTTTGTCTAAGTATGCAATACAAAAATTATGACTCATGACTCAAAACTCCCCCTTAGCAATTACATGCTATTACAAAATTTTAACTGACCGATATACTACTCCAACTTTGACAACAATGACAAATTTAAGAAAATACATGTGCCACAAAAATGAATATAATAGACCAAAATTTATATTACCGATGCAAAGAGTATAAGAGTCAACAAGTTACATATTACATTTTTGAAAAAAATACCATCAAAATTAATCTTCAAAGCCTGCAAGTCATTATCCCATGTTGCCAAAAGAGAGGATGTGATCTCAATGTGTGTCTGGATCTGGTATGCAAGTTCCTCCATGGCATCTAGAGTGCTCATCTCTGGTGTCAGTAAGATTTTCTTTGTTTCCTTGTAGCCTCTCTACAAAATTTGTAACTTGGGGACTATATGTGTCTGTAACTCCTATAGAGTGGCAGTCCTCTCAACCTTTTCTGCCTCATATGACTTTAACTTATGTTGTACACTTACAATAGAATGGCCAAAAATTGTAGCTGAATCATTTAGAGGATCAAATAATTCACTCATAACCTTTATTGCTTGTTGTTCTACATTGATCTTCTTCTCTATATCATCAAGAAATAAGGAAAAATTACAAATTGTAGATAGTATTTTACCTCCAGTCTTGAGTGCATCTTTTATCTATTTCATATTATCACTAAGACCTACCCTATCTTTGTCAATTTCCATGATCAAAATTGTAACCCTCCTCTTGCCATATTCCTTCTCACCATTCTTGATTGTAGCTTCTTCCAGGATCTTCATTTGCTCACCTGCTAATGTAACCAAATGTTCCAGTTTGTCAATAGGTGTAGGAAGACTGTCAATATCAGTCTCCAGTAATATACTAGATGTATATCTATTGTACTTTGAATAGTTTGTGCTTCTTTTCTCTATGCTTTCATAATATTTTTTTGTGCCTTAGATTACATGGCAGATGCAATCTCCATCAGCTTAGTAGGAATCAACATATCCATGTTAATTGGTCCTTGTATGCTCAAAGTGTCATCTTCCTCTTCATCATCAATTATCTTCTTTGATGTAAATGACCAGGAGGTCACTTTCTGTTCTTGCTCTTCCTTTTGTTTTTCTACATCCTTCTCATGCTCCTCTACTTTCTCTATTATTTTCTCCTCTTCCTTCACCTTGTCCTTCACTGGTGGTGTAGTGGTTTGCGCATCATCTATTTGTGTAACTATCGGTGGTGCTTGTGTTTTTGTCTTGTCTGGTTTCTCAGTGGGCATTACATTTTATGTTTTCTCATTCACCGGTTGCTCATGTTGACATGATTGGCATAACTATACGGATGAAGAATGATGACTGAACTAGTAAAGGATTGTTTGTGATGACATTGTGATGAAGAGATTGAGATTGCATGATTGGATGACTTTGATCCATTATTTGTATTGTCATAGATGGAAACTTATGTTTACCATGTTGTATTTTGTCATCTAAGTCTTTTTGGTCTACCAAAAATGCCTTATCAGTATTGAAGACAGTGAACTAGGAATTATGACCTTAACTGGTAAATGAGGAAATGTTTTGATTAGATCTAGTGATTGGCGATGATTGAAGTGTTGTAGTTTGGAATGTGAGTTTGTATCATTATAATATGTATCTGATTGGAACCATATCATGTTTTGGTTACTGGAAGCCATGTTTATGGTTTTTGTTGTATTTTTCCTATGGTTTAAGAAGGATTTAAGGACCGGTAAAGAATTCTCTTAACCCATAATGATTTTTGGTTTGGCAGTGATCTACATCAAGTTCGAATATTGGTGATGACGTGGCACAAACCGCGTGAAGTGTTTGAATGATTTTTTGGCACATTTTGAATGATGTTTTGGTACATTTTTCTTGGGAAACAACGAAGTGCTTAGAAGAGAGTTCTAAGGGTTTGAATTTGTATCAGATCGAGATGTGATGATCATTCAACGGTTGTAATTGATTGTAATGATCCATATGATGATCAATGATGATCTGTAATGAGTTGTAAAATATCTTTGATGATCTATGTTGTAAGTCTTAGGGTTTTGTAACTGACTAAGTTGTAAAGTTTATTTAGGTCAGTACAATTGATGTTTGTGGTGTTGGTACTTTTGAGAAGGGTATGAAGTTGAACAAAAGTATGAGATCTGCTAGAGTGTAGAAAATTTGGAGCAAAATTGGATCTGATCAAGTAAGCAGTTAAGTGCTATACCTCGATCATTCACTATTGTTCCCTAACAATTGCAGTAGTCAAGATCTCGTAACCGGGTAGGTCCTAACAGGCCTTTCATTTTAAATCCCTTAACCGGGTATCTCAACATCTGAGTGTTAAATCCTCTTGTGAGATTGATCCTAATAGGTCAAAGCTCCTAATAGGGATCATCATCTAAATCCCTTAATCGGGTGACTCCCAATAGGATCTGCACCTAACAGGGCATCTTTGTAAGCTCCTAACTGAGCTAGGCTTCTAACAGGGCACATTCCAGAAGAGTGCACAATTTTTGTGGGTACCAATTTCCACCGTGGTTTTTCCCTATTTGGGTTTCCACTTGAAAAGCATAGTGTTCATATGGTGAATCTTTTTAGGTGTTGTTATGCTTTACTTTCAGCTTATGCATGTTGATGAACACTTAATGAGCAGTTTTGATAAATAAGTTTAACAATTGGTTATCTATGATTACCGGTAATGGTAAAGAGTTTATTACTGGTTTATGATTGATTTGGTGAATATTTATAAGTTCAATTTTTATGTTTGAAATTGTTGTTATTATTGATTCACTCCCCTCTTAGTATTAACCGGATCCTCTAAGATTAATAACTCAGTCATTTCTTCATCTTGTTGTTGAACCTTCTCCGCATCTTCTTTACATGTACCGATTAGATTCACTTTTGGTAATATTGTCTCATCATCAGTAATGGTGATTGTTTCTTTCTCAGTGTGTGTATCAACTATTGTATTAGCAAAAAAATTCTCATCTAGTATGATTTCATCAAGATTCACATTGTCAGTGATATCTTATCCCTTTAATCTCTTTGGTTCCTCTTCTTTAGGAATAAGTCCTAAAAACTTCTTCAAAATTTCCTCAGCCTCATCTTGAACCAACTGGGATTCTCCAACAAGTAATCTTGTAAGCCTTTTCTTTTATCTAAAGAATGGTTTTGAATTCAAAAAGAAATTTTCCAATTCCTCCTTGGAGACTTCTGGTTGTAAACTTACAAGAATAAATTCAATAATCTCCATGTCTTGTTTTATTGCAGCTTGCCAATTTGCATCTAATTTATTGTACAAAGAATATCGTATTTGCCCTTGCAATTCAATTAGAGCTTTACTGAATTTATTAATTGATAGAACTATTGCATCTTCAATTTTCCTTTGCTCTTCTTCACTAAATTTGTCATACATTTTATTCAAACCAGCTAATATACCATACTCCTTAATGTGTAACACAATTTTTCAAAGCGAGTAAGTTTAGTTACCGATTTCTTAACTGATTTTAGAGTAGACGCTCCAAAAATATTTGATCTCTTACCACTGGCTCTCATTTCTTTCTTCTCTCCTTCAGACTCTATTTCTTCTTCATCGACAACTCTCTTTGCCTTCTCCTTCTTTCTCCTATCGGTGACTACCAATTATTTAGGTGCAGGGGACTTGATTTCTTTCCCATTTTTCTTGAATTGAATTTTAGAAGGTTTCTCCTTAGCAGTTGTGCTTCTTGTTTGTCTATAGGTACTGGTACCAGTTGGGTCACTAGAGGATATAACAACATTCTTTGCTTCAAATTTAGCTCTAGCCTCAGCAATCACTTCTTTAGTAAATCCTTGTGAAACAACAAATTATTCCACCTCTTTTCTTTCTTTCTTTGCAATGACCAGTCTAGAAAGCTCAGAATGCACCTTAATAGATTTCTCCTTATATGTTCCAAACCTTGTTGCATTAGGGTCTACCAGTTGAGCTAGGAGATGATTAGCATAAGAAATTAGCAAATCAGCTTCAACTTCATAACACATCGGCATCACCCATGATGTCCTAGGTTTTATTGCCTCCATCTGACATGTGTTAGTATCCACCATGAAACAAATAGAATCTTCATATCTTTTAACAACTTGTTTTGGCATTCTTTCTCTTTCATGCATCTTCTTTTGAAAATATTTAAATTATCCCCACATGACCTTATCAAATTCATTACCGATCATCTTGATGTTGTTCTTGATTTGCAACATTGTTGATGCATCTTTTGACCATTGTATATCATCGATACCGAGAAAGGAGTTATGAAAGTAGAAAAAGAAACCTATGATCAACTGTCCAAACATAAATTTTTGCCTTTTATCCTTCTTAATTGATTCAAGGTTCAGTACCAACTGGGTTCTCAGTGCTTCTAAAAGATCATAGTCTGCATTGTCCTTCAACATCTAGTAGGCAGTATGAATCGCAGCTCCGAGAATACTGTTTGTTCTTCTTGAATGATAAATTCCATAATCGATCACCATAGATGCATATTTCACCTCAGGATCATCAATTTTATTTATCACCATAGCACGTCTATCTCATTTAGACTTTATCAATTTAGTTACATCATTCTTCAGGATTGACCTCAACACAAGAAATTCACCAGTTGCACACAGTCCAGTGAAAGCATGGATAGCTTCCTTTGTAATCTTATGTGCTTGATCAAGCCACATAAACCGATCATGTATTCTACTCAACACATACTTGATATGGTCTATTTTAAATTCATCAATAAAATTCAACACATGGTGAAAACCCTTGTTGACAACCCTTTGGAATTGATCCTTCAAAACACCTTATTTGTCACACATTTTTTGAAATTGGTTGAAGATAGCAAACATTCCCAAATCTTCTAGTTTGCAATGAATGTAGGATTTAACATCTTCAACATGCAACACACCATATGGTACACTAGATAGGGCTCTAGCAGGATCAGTTTCAATTGACTTGAGTGGATGCCTCTTGAATTCCGGTCGAGGCTTTTCACTTATATCAACAAAGTGTGGTGTATCCATCTCAAAATATAAAACACAGATACAAATTACATATAAATATATTTTCTTCCTTCGCAACTAGGGTTTTTGATGAATAATGATGAACAACAGATACCTTAACTAGTACTGAGAGAGGGGGGTGAATTAGTACAGACAAAAAATTTCTCAACAACTTATCAAGTTAAAGCTATACCAGTTGGTTGTCATCATTATTGAACTTAACCACAACAATATCGGTTAAACACAATAAGACTTCAGACACCATAAACTGATAAGTCTGAACACTTCAAATACATTCAATACTTGATAATAACTTCACCCATAAACATATGCATCTGGTATACTAGTAATATCATAACCTATTAACTCTGCATGCATAATCTTTCAAACAAAGAATACATAATCATCACATGGAAAATGCATAACTCATGACACACAAATTTTTCACATGGAAGCCCAAATGGGAAAAACCACAATGGGGATGAATACCCACAAGCTTAGTTTTAAACTATTTTAAAGCTCGCTCTGTTATGAGCCTAGTCCAGTTAACTACTTTACAATAAGGTTCTGCTAGGAACCGATCCTGTTAGAGATCACCTGATTAAGGGATGGCTATATACCCTGTTAAAGGTTGAAACCCTATCAAAGGTTACCTCGCTAGAGGATTTGAAGAACTGAATGATCTTGAGTCACCTGGTAAAATGATTTACAATGAACCTATTAAAGCTACCTAGTAAAGGGATTTTCCAACTGTTGAAATTATTAGAAGACAACAGGTAAAACTCTGATCTAATAACAGCACTACATGCTAAGACAGATCATTTTCAGTTCCTCTACTCTACAATCACACTCTGCAGTTTTCCTCTTACTGGTCTAGCAAGTATCTCATCACTTGGATACACAAACACAACATTTGCCAACAACTTTACAAAAACAAACATCATCAACCTTATAGACAATAGTTAGGTCAGTAGCATAAACCCTAAACCCTAAGAATCTTTGGTTTACAAAATAGGTGGTCCAATCCTGACTGTTCAAACACTTGCATACAGTATTATAATTTCAAACAGATCACAAGACAATTTGCATCACTCAGTAACTCATCACGCTTTCTTCTCATACTGCCAAGAAGAGTGTTCATTCCCGAGGTAGGCTTTTAATGCAGTCGATCTTGTCATGCAGGATCCTCAAAGAAATCCTTCACATGCATAAGGCTAACGTGGCACCATGATCTCACTCACATCTCTTAGCTAACTCATCATAGAGTGTCATCGGTTGCATCACATGGGCTAGATTGCCAAATCGGTAATCCTAGAGCTGAGACTACCAAATTGTAGTCACACTTAGTGAAACCCCGACACCGATTTACTGCATCTCTTCATATCTCTTCATACCAGTTCACCAACTTCTTTTATACCAGTATACTTATACTTTATTGACATCAATGACAACATACATTATCATCATATCAACATGCTAGTTCATCATATTCCAACAATATCCAACAATCTCCCCCTTTGGCATTGATGGCAATACTCAATGTAGCATTACAATTGTAAACATTATAGACCAGTGTATCTTCATCATCAGATATCTTCTCCCCCATACATCAGATATCTTCTCCCCCTTTGAAAACAATGCCAAAGTGGAGGCACAACCTTACATAATCTATTGTGTTGCTCCCCCTATGGAGTAGCATCCTTCAACACATCAATCCTGAAAGATTTGTCATTGTAGTACCAGACTGATGCAGAGCACACAACTTTAGTGGACTTCATGAAGGGGCAGAACCCTTAATTCACCTCTCAAATAGGTAAATGTAGTCTTCGGTAAGGGCTTAGTGAATATGTCTGCTAGCTGCTCCTTACTGGAAACATGTTGTAGTAAAACCTTCTTATTCTAAAATTTCTCTCTCAAGAAGTAATATTTAAGCTCAATGTGCTTAGTTCTAGCATGCAATACCGGATTCTTGGAAATAATTATTGCACTTGTGTTGTCACAAAATGTATTCACCGGTTCAGATACAGGTACTTTGAAACCTTCCAATACATGTTTCATCTAGATTGCTTGAGTGCAGTTCATAAATGTTGCCACATATTCTGCTTCAGCTATAGACTAGGAAGTATAGCTCTTCTTCTTACTTGTCCATGATACTAATCTTCCACTGAGAAAGAATGCTCCACTAGTTGTTCTCTTCTAGTCGTCCACATTACCTATCCAATCGGTATCGGTATATACTTTGAGGTTATAGTCACCATTATATGGATACCATAATCCATAGTCAACTATTCCTTTCAGATATTTAAGAATCCTTTTGACTGCTACTAAGTGAGATTCTCTAGGACATTTCTAAAAATGAGCTAATATGCCCACTGCATGAGCAATATCTAGTCTGATGTGCACCACATAGTGTAGCTTACCGATCATTGACTGATACTCCTTCTCATTCACCAACGCTCAATCATCTTCCTTAGTCAGTTTACAGCTAGTCACCATCGGTATACTAATTGATTTGCTTTCCTCCATGCCAAAGGTCTTCAATACCTCTTTGACATACTTAGACTGGGTAATAAAGATACCCTCTTTCATTTGTTGAATCTGTAAACCAATGAATAACTTTATCTCTCCAATCAGAGACATCTCAAACTCTTTCTTCATTTCCTCTTCAAACACATGACTTACTTTATCATCTCCTCCAAAAATTATGTCATCTACAAACACTTCATAGATTAGAATCTGACCATCTTCTGACTTCAAGTAGATGTTTCTATCCTCACTTGTTCTCTGAAATCCAATCTTCACAAGATGAGAGTTTAATCTTTCATACCATGCCCTCGGTGCTTGTTTCAATCCATACTGGGATTTTTGTAATCTACACACCATGTCATTGTCTTCTGATAAGGCAAACCCTTCTAGTTGCTCTATATATACTTCCTCTTCTAGGATTCCATTCAAAAATGCAGACTTGACATCCATCTGATAAAACTTAAATCCCTTAAATTCTACAAATGCAAGTATCATTCGGATGTCTTCTAATCTAGCCACAAGAGCAAAGGTTTCTCCATAGTCTTCTCCCTCCTCCTGAGCATATCCCTTGCATACAAGCCTATCCTTGTTTCTTACAACTATGCCTTCTTCATTCAACTTATTCCTAAAGACCCATTTGGTACCTATGACATTTTTATGTTATGGTCTGGGTACCAAAGACCATGTTGCATTATTTTCTATCTGGTCTAGCTCCTCTTCCATTGCTTTAATCCAGTCTCCATCTATAAGAGCTTCTCTAGAAGTCTTGGGTTCAAATTCATAAATCATGCAAGAGTTCTCCTTCACTTTTCTTCTTGTGAGTATCCCTGCATCTTTATCTCTTATGATTTTCTTCTGATCATGATGCAGCTTCACATATCTAGGAATGACTCTAACCTGATTTGCTAGCTTTTCTTCTTCTCCTTCACTTACCTCTTCTTCTTCTCTTACTATAGCTTCTACTGGTACAGGAACACTGAGATCTTCACAAGTTTCTTTCTTAACCAGTTCCCAGATTGCTATACCTAATTCATCTTTCACTTCTTCACTGTATGTTTCCTCAGGCTCCTTAGGGGATTCATCGACCCTGGCATTGATACTTTCAACAATTTTATGAGTTCTATTGTTGTAGCACTTGAGAGATTTTCTCTTGGTGGAATATCCCAGAAATATTCCTTCATCACATTTTGCATCAAAGTTGCTCAGATGCTCACCTCTCTTGATATAACACTTACTACCAAACACTTTAAAGTAACTCACAGTGAGAGTCTTTCCAGTCCAGTGCTCATAAGGGGTTTTATCTTTGCCTTTCTTGATAATTACTCGATTCATAGTATAGACTGCAGTGCTCACCACTTCTCTCCAAAAAGTGTGAGGAACCTTTCCTTGGATCAGCATAGTTCTAGCCACTTCGACTACGGTCCTTTTATTTCTTTCTGCTATGTCATTCTATTGTGGTGTCCTTGGGGTAGAAAACTGCGTTTTGATACTGCTATCTTCACAATACTTATTGAATTCATCAGAAGTGAATTCTCCTCCTTGATCAGTTCTTAGGCATTTTATCTTTTTACCACTTTCTTTCTCTACTAATGCTCTGAAGGCTTTGAAATTTACAAATGCTTCAGACTTGTCTTTCAAGAATGTGACCCACATCATTCTTGAGCAGTCATCAGTAAGAATCAAAAAATACCTATCTCCCTAAATACTTATAGTTTTCATAGGACCACACAAATCAATGTGCACAAGATCAAGTAAATTCTTTGCTGACAATGACTTACCTTGAAAATTTGAGGAAGACATCTTCCCAAGTTGACATTCTCTACACAAAGAATTCTCAGGTTTGTTTAGCAAAGGTAATCCTCTTACCGCGTTGATCTTACCAGCTTTAACAATGTTGTCAAAGCTCATATGATAGAGTCTCCTATGCCATATCCAACTATCATCAAACTTAGCCATTAGACACCAACTTATCTTAGCATTCAACTAAAATAGGTTACCAATCTTCTCAATTATACTACAGACTACGCCTTTGAATTCTAGAATGAGTCCTTTGTCATTCAGCTGAGCAACACTCAACAGTTTATGCTTAAGACCTTCTACGCAGTAGACATCATCTGCACTGCTCTTTCCATTCAGTGAGATGGATCATTTGCCTTTTACCAAACATGGTGCATCATTGCCAAATCTGACAACACCTCCATCATATTCTTCGAGAGACAGAAACTTTCTTCGGTCACCAGTCATGTGGTGAGAACAACCACTATCAATTATCCACTCATTAGAATTGTCAATGCGAGAGACAAGTGCTTTCTTGTCAGACACTTCTTCCTTCATAGCTACAAATACCATGTCTTTATTTTCTTCATCCTCCAATTCTTCATTAGTAACACCTTCATCCACAACAACAAGAGAATTTCTTCTACTTCCCCCTTTATACTTTCTAAACCTCTCCGGTTTATCCTTATTATCATTTTTAGGACAATTAACAGCTATATGTCCTATCTTGTTGCAGGAGAAACATTTTAAACGAAACTTACCTCTATATGTACCAATTCCTTTTGGAAGTCTTTTAGCAAGAAGAGATCCAAACTCCATTAGAATCTCTTCATCATCCATATCTCTACATTGTCTAGATTCATAACTCGTACTAGTTTCTTTTCCTTTTCTAGATGGTGTAGCAGATGCTCTAAAAGATGACTCAGTCTTCTGAACACTGCCATCATAGCTATTCAACTCATATTAATTCAACTTTCCAATGATAGAGTCTAACGATACCTTGGTTTTATCAGTAGACCTTAGTTCTTGGAAAGCAGCAACTCTGATTGCATAAATCGATAGCAATAATCTCAAAACTTTACTAACAATGGTAGCATCCTCCATTGTTCCACCAGCGCTTTTGATATCTCCAACCACAGTCTTAATCCTAATGCCATATTGTTGAATGGTCTCTCCTTCAACCATCCTCATGTCTTCAAATTTTCCTCTAAGGCTCTCTTCCTTAGCTTGCTTTACATGCTCATCACCACCATAAATGGTTTCCAGTGTGTCCCATACATCCTTAGGAGTGTCCTTGTCTTGTACATCGATAAACTCAATATCTGGCAGGCTGTTGATAAGGGCTTCCATGACTTGCCCATTTTCCTGAATCTCTCTAATCTGATCATCGGTCAGAGTGCTAGTGGGAATCACATAGGCATTCTCAACATAGATCCAGTGTTGAGCACCCATACTCTTGATGTAAATCTTCATTTTGTCATTCCATATTTTGAAGTTATCTCTATTGAACTTAGGACCTTCCCTCTTCATCATTACAATAGGATCTTTTACCTCAAGTGGTTAAGCTTATATCACCGAGGGCCTGGAGTTTCTCTGATACCAATTCATGAATAATGATGAACAACAAATACCCTAATCAGTACTGAGAGGGGGGGGTGAATCAGTACAAACAAAAATTTATCAACAACTTATCAAGTTAAAACAATACCAACTAGTTGTCTTCATCATTGAACTTAACCATGGCAATACCAGTTAAACACAGTAAGACTTCAGACAACATAAATTGATAAGTCTGATCACTTCAAATACATTCAATACTTGATAACAACTTCACCCATAAACATATGCATGTGGTATACCAGTAATACCATAACCTATTAGCTCTGCATGCATAATCACTAAAACACAGAATACTTAATTATCACATGAAAAATGCACAACACACGACACACATATTTTTCACGTGGAAACCCAAATGGGAAAAACCACGGTGGGGATGAAGACCCACAAGCTTGTTTTGAACTCTTTTGAAGCTTTCTCTGTTAGGAGCCTAGCCCGGTTAAAGACTTTACAATAAGGTTCTGTTCGGAACTGATCTTGTTAAAGATCACCCGGTTAAGAGATGGCTATATACCTTGTTAAAGGTTACCTCGCTAGAGGATTTGAAGAACTCAATGATCTTGAGTCACCCGGTTAAAGGATTTACAATAAGCCTGTTAAAGCTGCCTGGTAAAGGGATTTTCCAACTATTGAAATGGTTGGAAGACAACAGGTAAAACTCTTATTTGAGTTCAGCACTACATGCCAAGGTAGATCCTTTTCATTTCCTCTCTTCTGCAATCACACTCTACAGTTTTTGTCTTACTAGTCTGGCAAGTATCTCATCACTCAGATACACACACAACATTTGCCAACAACAAACAATAACAAACATCATCGACCTTATAGACAACAATTAAGTTGGTAGCATAAACCCTAAAGCCTAAGCATTTAGGTTTACAACACAGGTGGTCCAATCCTGACCGTTCAAACACTTGCATGGAGTATTATAATTTCAAACAGATCACAAGATAATCTGCATCATTCATTCTTCACTGCACATGGGAATCAATAACTCAACACATTTTCTTCTCATACCGCCAAGAAGAGTGTTCATTCCCAAGGTAAGCTTCTAATGCAGTCAATCTTGTCATGCAAGATCCTCAAAGGAATCCTTCACGTGCACAAGGCTGACGTGGCACCATGATCTCACTCACATCTCTTAGCTAACTCATCACAAAGTGTCACCGGTTGCATCGCACAGGCTAGATTGCCAAATCGATAATCCTAGAGGTGAGACTACCAACCAATAGTCACACTTAGTGAAACCCCAACACCGGTTCACTGCATCTCTTCATACCTCTTCATACCGGTTCACCAACTTCTTTTATACTGGTATACTTATACTTTATTGACATCGATGAAAACATACATTATCATCATATCAACATGCCGATTCATCATATACCAACAATATCCAATAGTTTCTACACTTTCCAGTTTGAATGCACTTCACCGATTCACAAATCCACAAATCTTCTGAATCCTATGTTAATCTTCGCTAATGCAGCAATCAGAAGCTCTTTTCTTAAGTCACTCTCCAAACACTCTAAAAAATGCAAGGTAACAAATGAAACTAAAAAATTTCCTTTTATTTACCTTTTACCAACAATATTAAATGCTATACCCGATTGAACAAACCATAAACTTCATTCAACCCTAAAACTCACTACTAGGTCTCATATCACATCAAACCTACCAGTTTGATCACCAAATCACTTCAAAAAATCATAACCCATCACAATATGTAGATTTATCTTACCGCACAGTCATGCAGGGGGTCCACAAATAGATCTGACAATAGCTTCCCCCTAAGCTTTTTAACAACTTAGTTAACTAGTGATGTATTCTCCACATTTGGTGAAGAATGGGAATCTTCAGGTGATTTATCTTCAATTTTATCATCACTCTTCTTTCTCCAGATCTTGTTCATCTCTTCTCTAGTTTCCTCCACATCAACCTTCTTCTTTCCTTTCTGGTCAACAGACTGATTAACCGGCTAGTTCATTCTTTCTTTGCGAAACTTTGCAAGGTGTCCTGGTTTGTGACAATGAAAACAAGCCATTCCAGATGCTCTCCAAGTCCCAACATTGCCTCTACTAGTTCTTATCTGATAGTTCAAAGCAACATGTCCAATGTTGTGAAAAATTGAACAAGTCACATTCTATCTATAATCCATCTCATAAGGACTGGACCGGTTCACATAAGGTTTTTGCCAAGTAGGGTTTCTCCGGTTATTGAAAGATCTTTTCAATTCACCATTAGGTCTTTGATTCATGTAAGGTCTCTGAATGTTTTCTCCATACCTGCACTCAACTTCTCTATGCCCATACTTGTTGCAAGTATAACAATAGGAATCAAAAGTTATAGGCTTATAACCCTCATAAGCATTAGGTCTATAACCATCAAAAGAACTAGATATGTTTCTACAGACATTAGCAGTATGACGTGGCTTAAGATAATTAAAGTATACTAGTTTGTATGGTTTCTTACTAGTGTTCTTCTTTGTCTTAGGTGCAGATTTCCCTTCATACAAAGTGTCCTTAGTACTGAAAGGCTCTTCTTTCTCAAAGGTAGTGTATACTAAGCCCTGTGTATCTCCACTCTGCCTTTGTGACTGAATCTGCTCATCAAGCATAGTAGAGCTCTTGTTGAATTTCAGTAGGATCTCATTAGCATCATCCAACTCCTTAGCAATATCTTCATTCTTCTTTATAAGACTTTCTCTAAGAGACATATCCATGTCTAGATCAGCCTCAATTTATTCTTTCTTCATTTTCCTCATGAAGATGTGCATGGAGAGTACCAATCTCTTGATTTAGTTTAGAGATCTCATGATGCTTGTCTCTGATCTTGTCTTTAGTAGTCCTTTTGGCTTCCTTCTCTTGACTGATCCTGATAGTTAGGGCTTCAAGTTCTCTCCTCAAATTTGACTTATCATCATTTAACTTTTCCACCTCATTCGCCAAAGCATCCATGTTTGGTTCCTCAGATGAACTTCTTTCACTAAGTTCATACAATTGTTCAGCTAGCTCTCTCCTCTTTGTCAATGAAGCTTTGTACTTAACCCTCAATATACCTAGGGCTTCTTTAGATTTTGCAAGCTGGTTAGAAATCTCTCTATAACTCATTTCTTCCCCCATGTTAGCCTTATGGATCCTTCCCAAGAGATTAAGACTTAATGGAATTAGGCTCTAATACCAAATGATAAACTTATAAGGCACTGAGATGGGGGGGGTGAATCAGTGCAAGCAAAAACAACAATACAAATCTAATCACCACTTTTATCAATTTGAAACTTAACAAGCATGCAAGGAAAACAACCACATAAGATAACACCCAATAAAGCATGCATCTCATAACACAATGTTTTTCACATGGAAACCCAAATAGGAAAAACCACGGTGGTTATTGATACCCACAAGATCAACTATCTACAAAATAGGGATTTGACCGATTAAGGTCTTACAACTGCTCTGTTAGGTGTAGACCTAGTTAAGAGTGTCTTAGCTCGGTTAGGAGCTATTACAATAAGGCTTGTAAGGACCAGCCCTATTAGGAGCTACCCAGCAATAGGATTTAAACAACACAAGTTAATGTGTGACCCTATTAAGAGATTTAAATCTTCAGACCTGTGAGGATCCTACCGCACCCTATTAGGAGTGACCTTGTAAGAGGATTTTATCTTGTTGCAATTGTTAAGGAACAACAAGTGACTAATCTGCATATAGAACCTATGTACCTAATTAGATCTACTTCAAATATCCTTGTAACATTGACTAAACATCAATACAAAGCTTCCTCTTTCACCACACAATCACATTCGCACTTTGGATCTCATATATTATACATCATGACACACTATACTCCTTTTTATAAACAACTTTGCTAATTCAACTAAGAACCCTTGGAACAATTTCCTAGGTTCAATGTATCTAGTCAATCTTGCACATTATACTTTCCTCATGTCAGCCACAAACAACTCAACTAAAAAATGAAATGTTAAGACTATCGGTTTACCGATTTAGGTGATTCTGCTCTACTGGTTAACTGTTCTTTGAGACTGGGTGCTCTTCTCATCATAACTTGCTCATTCGGTTGAATCTGCCGATGCGGTTCAGGTCATAGATTCCTGCCAATGTCATGAACATGTGTTTCAAGCCCCAACACTTAACTCATCACCAATATTCCATACCTGGTCACTTGAACATAACTATGTCATTGTTTTACCAGTTCAGTGTTTAGCAGCTTCCACTACCGGTTGAACTCAAATACTTATATGACTAACAGAACATGGTTTCCATCAATGAAAACTTAATACTAGTCATCAATCAACCTATTACAACAAAATCATTATCAAGCCAACACAGTGTCACGAGAGGTAGACTTGCATGAGGTTCCTTGTAAGGATGCATGATGTCTAGACCATCGGGGGCACATTGGAGGTTTACCATGTTTTGGAAACAAGTGATAACATAATAATTAACTCATGGTATGGGTAGTTATATTCATTAATCAAGATGATTAATTGATCTGAGCCTCATGACTTGATCCTAGAGAGGATGTTTTAGGATAACCATGAGAACGCCATTATGATGGCAAGTTAATCTCCCTTTATCTCTCATAGGTGAGATGGCTCCACATGTCCATCAGGCTAGTGCCTTGTGTTATTGTATATGTTATGAGGATGGCATGTGATGACACTCCACCCCTACATGTGTCCCCTTGTTGCTTTGTAATTATGTTTTGTTGTTTTTATAAGCCTCTGGGAGTTTCCTATGACTCATTCATGCTTGAGAGTCCTTGTTATGTTTTGTCACTTTGGTTGTTAAGTGTCATCTTAGGTCTAGAGTGTACGTTGGGACCTTATGTCATCTCCTAGCATGGGGGTGGTTCCTTTGGTTCCATAAGGTAGGGTGGTTGGTGCCATTCTACCATTGGGATGTTCTCATTGTATTCATATGCATGGATGTATTCTTCTTTATTGCAGCTTATGGTTGATTATTGTAGTGGATGAGTGTAATTAATATCATGGGCTATGTAATATAATCATAATGTAGAAGTTGTAGATGAGATTATGTAATTAGGAGAGCTATTCTCTTGTTGAAAGGTTCATGTGGGTGATTGTACAGATCTGTGTCACACTTTAGGCTAACAATGCTTGTTCTGTCTGGAAGCATTCCAGCCAGAAACCCCTTGCACTCTATAGACCTGGAAATCCGCCCAAGCCCCTCATTTTTGCATTGAGCAGCTTAGAGTTAAGCAGGAGGGTGAGAAGAACTGCAAAGATTTGGCCTAAAGTGTTTCGATGGTAAGTCCATTTTTTCTATTTTATTTTTAAATGTATTTATTGTATCATTGTAATTTATGTCTTTTTTTTAAATAGTTTTTGATAGAAAATTAGGTTTTTGATAGCAAATTAGATTATTTTAAGTTTTTTTAAATAGCTTATATATATATATATATATATATATATATATATATATATATTTGTATTTATTGTATCATATTAGCTTAGAAAATTAGAAAATAAATACATACATGTACATAAATACACACATACATACAAATACATACACAAAGATACATATACATACACATGCATACATACCTACATACATACATACACATACATACATACCTACCTACAAACATACATACACATACATAAATACCTACATACATACATACACATACATACGCATACATACATACCTACCTAAATACATACATACATACATCCACACATACATACATACATACAAACATACATACACATAAACTAATTATATGTACACCTTAGGACATACACATGCATAAACATGCATACATAGGTCTACATACATACATACACACACATACATGTGCATACCTACATGTACATACACATACATAAATACAAACATATACATACATAAATACACATAAAATAATTGTATACGCCTTAGGACATACATACACCTCAAGACATGCTATCAGGGGTCATGTACACGACCCTTGATAGCATGTCCTTGGGTGTATGTATGTATGTGTATGTATACATCCTAAGGTGTATATAATTATATTATGTGACCCCTTAGGACATAATAGGACCACATAAGACGAAATGGTGTTGCAAGGTGTCTTATGTGGTCCTACGGGGTCATACGTGTTCTAACGCATGAGTGACCCCTTAGGACCACATAAGGCCCCTTATGACACATGTGCACCCCTTAGGACCTATTAGGACCACATAAGACCAAATGGTGTCACAAGGGGTAGATTATGTGGTCCTAAGGGGTCACACATGTGTTCTAACACATGGGTGACCCCTTAGGACCACATAAGGCCCCTTACGACACATGTGCACCCCTTAGGACCTATTAGGACCACATAAGACCAAATGGTGTTGAAAGGGGTCTTATGTGGTCCTAAGGGGTCATGCATGTGTTCTAACACATGGGTGAGCCCTTAGGACCACATAAGGCCCCTTACGACACATGTGCACCCCTTAGGATCTATTACGACCACATAAGACCAAATGCAAAGAAAATGTAAGGAAATGTAAGATAGATGAAGGAAATGTAAGATAGATTACATATGCATTATTTGGTTGATGAAGGTGGATGAAGGAAATGTAAGATATATTACACGGACACTGATGTTTGTCCTCAATTTGAGTGGTTCATGATTAGGAAGTCCACAAGAAAATCTTGAATAGGTTCATAGTTAGTTTTGTGACTGTTCTTGAGCTCCAGTATATTGATGATGATGATTCTAGTAATCTAAGTTGCTGCGGTAGATATGGTGTAAGTCATGTCTCTTGCGGATGATTTTAGATTGTTTAATATGCATATTGGTGGTCCGCATTTATTTTTGTGCACGTTATTGAATATTTTTCTCTGATGATTTTCTTCATGTTATGTGATGTTCATGATGTTGTAGCATATTGCGGATGATGGAGGCATAATTATTGGAGGTGTTTCATATTTATAGTGGTTATTTAGGTCCAGACTATGTCTTAAAAAATATCATTTTGGCCATCATGCATTATTGTTGTACATGTGATTTAATTTTTGTAATATGTAGTGTGTGATGTGCTGACCTTGAAATACGGTTGATGACTTGTATCAAATCAATTTAATAATCAATGAGAGTGATGTAGCTATGTGTGAATATTGTATTAATCATTCAGTACTAGAGAAGTTCTGCAAGGTAGTGTTGTAGAGAACATTTGATAGTAAGCTTAACCAGAACTGTTCTCGAGTATGTGGAGATGCTATTTTATCAATTGATGATTCTCCAAATGTAATCTGAATGCTTTTTTAAGTTAGTGAATCTTCTTGTAAGGTAGTGAGCCTTCCCTAAAGGTTGTAGCCTTTCTAGGTTTTGTGTTTTGAGCAGTGAGATATCAGAAGTGTGCCTGAATGCATGTGCATTTCCCATGTTGTAATATTTCATTTACTCCTAACAAGGTATTATCTCATTGTGGGTAGGTTTCCAGCATGGTTTTTCCCTTAACCAGGTTTTCCACATTAAAAATCTTGGTGTTATTTGTGTTATAGATGTGGTGTTGTTTCATGCTTTAACTCTTAATTATCAAATTTAATTTGTGGAATAAGTTGCAGTAAGTTTTTTATGAAAGCTGATTCAGACCTCCCGCCCTCTCAGTTTGATGCATTGTTGCCAATAGTGAAAGCTTATGACATAGTAGAAAGGCCCAACAAAACTGAGTGTAATAATAATCATCATGAATCAAAGTGGCACAACAAAAGTATAGAGGCAAATTCTTTAGCCCTTGATCTTGTGGGAGTCCATGACTATTTTTCTTTGGCATCATGTCAAAGAGGATTATAGGGAGTTGAATTCCTTCACTACCCAATCTAAGTTGAAGACGAAAACCTAGAAACTATATAGATTACATAGGCATTATAGTTAAATTCATAGTATTGTTGTGAAGAAACTTAAAATTTTGAGTTTGCATGGTGACTTTTGATAGGAGTTTCATCTTCTAACAAAAACAAGACCTAAGATACTCAAGAGGGTATGTGTAGGATCATGAGGGACACAAAAGTGGTGATATTTTGGCTAAATCCCTGATTGATAGGTTGATTGGAAAATATCTATTACTTTCAAGCAATATCATATGCACACCTTTTATTTTTCTACAATTAATTTTCATCACTTCATTTTATTTCTTGAGATGACATCTTGTTCATTCAAATAATTAATATTCTTTTCAGTCAATGAATCATGGGATATTTAAACCTTTGTATTGGTTCACGAATCAAGTGATGTGTTTCACATGGTTCGTAAAACATGTAAATCACCAACTCCAAAGCATCTTTAAAAAAAATGAATGTGCTTCTTAGGTCCGAGCCTAATTTTGGAACCGATATGGGGGTTCTTAGTGGTTCGTGAACCATGTTTAGCACGTGATAATAAGAATAGACTTCAATATTTTTCTCATAACAACTTTAAATGTGCCAATCAGGTTCTTTATGAACTTACACATTATGATGTATCATTCTCTTGATCTTGACAAGATGGCCTTTATTTATCATGAGATGATGTAGGTGTGAGAACCCAAAAAGTATTTTTGTCATTGAGTTTTGGGTGATGTTCACACAAATATGATAGCGCTATGATTACTGCTTCTCTATCAATATTTCCATTAATCTGTAATTAAACTAAAAGAACACCAACTTATTTCCATGGGCTTTGGACTACATTCTATCTATTAGCACAAATTATTGAAATTAGTCTAGAATTATGAAGAAATTGGTCTAGAATTTATGTTGGTACACTTCTAGTGCTATCAATATCTCTAAGAATCTGGTACTACATTCTAAGACAAATGATATATCTATCAAGTATCATTTCTTGAGAGATAAGGTGAATGAGGAAGAAGTCGGATTGGAGTATGTATCTACAAAGGAACAAATTGTAGATATCATTATGATGCATTTTTCTAAAGATACTTTTGAGTATCTTAGAGAGAAGTTAGGGGTGATATCCTCTCCTGATGAGAACTAAATATGCATTGATTTGCATTGTTTCGATGAAATTAACAAAGATATCTTGTGATCTGGATTAATGTGTGGTGGTTGCTACTAAAGGGGAGTAGTCAGTGTTATATGGCTCTGATGATTATCTTTGTTTTCTAATTCTAAGGGGGAGAGAATTATGATTTCCTTACCTTTATCATTGATGTCAAAGGGGGAGAGAAGCATGTGAAAAAACCTGAAGCAATTTTGGGGGAGAGACACAATGTATCAGAGATTTGTGATTTGAGCTGTTTGTCAAAGGGGGAGCTGATCTTTCTGATTTTGGGGAAGATTTTTGAGAGTTGATTTCTCTCTTTGTATTCATTTTTTTTCACATTCATATGTTTCTATCAATGCCAAAGGGGGGGATTGTTGGATATTGGCTGATATATTGTCATTGATGTCAACATATATAGAGATTGTTGAGAGATTGATGTCAGATTAGATGAGTTGGTTTAGCCTTTGTATTGTAGATAAGATGATGTAGACTAATGGGTTTCGAGTTACTTATCTCTAGTTGATTTAGCAGAAGTTTCAAAGCTCCGCATGGTGACTTGATTGATTTACAAGATTTGGTATTAAGGTTAGTTGTTCAGTGGTTTAGTATTGACAGGTTTTGTAAATATGTGTGTAATGCTTTGGAATTGCAATATCTCTAGTTGTGGATGTGTGGGATGTATTTTGGACATTGATGTGTGTCCTCAATTTGAGTGGTTCATGATTTGGAAGTCCACAAGCAAATCTTTCAGGTTGACAGTTAGTTTTGTGAGTGTTCTTGAGCTCTAGTATATTGATGATGATGATTCTAGTAATCTGAGTTGTCAAAATGTAAATGGTGTAACTCATGTTTCTTGAGGATGATTTTAGATTGTTTTATATGCATATTGGTGGTCTGCATTGATTTTTGTGCATGTTATTGAAGATTTTCCTGCATTGATATTCTTCATGTTATGTGATATTCATGATGTTATAGTGCATTGTAGATGATGGATGCATAATTATTGGAGGTGTTTCATATTTGCAGTTGTTGTTTACGTCCATACCATGTCTTATAAAACATCATTTTGGTCCGCATATAATTAAATTTTTATAATATGTAGTGTGTGATGAGATGACCTTGAAATATGGTTGATGACTTGTATAAATGAATTTAATAATTAGTGATTGATATAGCAATGTACGAATATTATATTAATCATTCAGTACCAGAGAAGTTGTGTGAAGTTATACGAAGGAGTGTTGTAGAGAAGATTTGATAGTAAGCTTAACCGAAACTAGAAGAAATAGTTACTGGTGTTGTCATAAAAGATTGAGAAAGATAATTGAAAGTACTAATGTGAACGTTGATGAAGGAAATGTAAGATAGATTACATAGACTTTATTTGGTTGATGAAGGAAATGTAAGATAGATTACATAGGCATTATTTGGTTGATGAAGGTGGATGAAGGAAATGTAAGATAGATTACACGAACGTTGATGTTTGTCCTCAATTCGAGTGGTTCATAATTATTGGAGGTGTTTCATATTTATAGTGGTTATTTTGGTCTAGACTATGTCCTAGAAAATATCATTTTGGCCATCACGCATTATTGTTGTACATGTGATTTAATTTTTGTAATATGTAGTGTGTGATGAGCTGACCTTGAAATATGGTTGATGACTTGTATCAAATCAATTTAATAATCAGTGAGAGTGATGTAGCTATGTGCAAATATTGTATTAATCATTCAGTACCAGAGAAGTTTTGCAAGGTAGTGTTGTAGAGAAGATTTGATAGTAAGCTTAACCAAAACTGTGCTCAAGCATGCAGAGATGCTATTTTATCAATTGATGATTCTCTGAATGTAATCTGAATGCTTTTTTAAGTCAGTGAATCTTCTTGTAAGGTAGTGAGCCTTCCCTAAAGGTTGTAGTCTTTCTAAGTTTTGTCTTTTGAGCAATGAGATCTAGGAAGTGTGCCTAAATGCATGTGCATTTCATATGTTGTAATAGTTCATTTACTCCTAACAAGGTATTATCTCATTGTGGGTAGGTTTTCAATATGGTTTTTCCCTTAACTGGGTTTTCCACATTAAAAATCTTGGTGTTATGTGTGTTATTGATGTGGTGTTGTTTCATGCTTTAACTCTTAATTATCAAATTTAATTTGTGGAATAAGTTGTAGTAAGTTTTTGATGAAAGCTGATTTAGACCCCCCACCCTCTCAGTTTGATGCATTGTTGCCAATAGTGAAAGCTTATGACATAGTAGAAAGGCCCAACAAAACTGAGTGTAATAATCATCATTATGAATCAAAGTGGCACAACAAAAGTATAGAGGCAAATTATTTAGCCCTTGATCTTGTGGGAGTCCATGACTATTTTTCTTTGTCATCATTTCAAAGAGGATTATAGGGAGTTGAATTCCTTCACTACTCGGTCTAAGTTGAAGACGAAAACATAAAAACTATATATTACATAGGCATTATAGTTAAATTCATAGTATTGTTGTGAAGAAACTTAAAATTTTGAGTTTGCATGGTGATTTTTTATAGGATTTTCATCTTCTAACAAAAACAAGACCTAAGATACTCAAGAGGGTATGTGTAGGATCATGAGGGACACAAAAGTGGTGATATTCTAGCTAAAGCCCCAATTGATAGGTTGATTGAAAAATATATATTACTTTCAAACGATATCATATGCACACCTTTTATTTTTCTACAATTTATTTTCATCATTTCATTTTATTTCTTGAGATGACATCTCGTTCTTTCAAATAATTATTATTATTTTCAATTAATGAATTGCATGATATTTAAACCTTTGTATTGGTTCATGAATCAAGTGATGTGTCTTACATGGTTTGTAAAACATGTAAATCACCAACTCCAAAGCATCTTTAAAAAAAATGAATCTGCTTCTTAGGTCCGAGCCTAATTTTGGAACCGATATGGGGGTTCTTAGTGGTTTGTGAACCATGTTTAGCACGTGATAATAAGAATAGACTTCAATATTTTTCTCATAACAACTTTAAATGCACCAATCAGGTTCTTTATGAACTTACACATTATGATGTAGCATTTTCTTGATCTTGACAAGATGGCCTATATTTATCATGAGATGATGTAGGTGTGAGAACCCAAAAAGTATTTTTGTCATCGAGTTTTAGGTGATGTTCACACAAATATGATAGCACTATGATTACTACTTCTCTATCAATATTTCCATTAATCTGTAATTAAACTAAAAGAACAACAACTTATTTCCATGGGTTTTGGAGTACATTCTATCTATTATCACAAATTGTTGAAATTGTTCTAGAATTATGAAGAAATTGGTCTAGAATTTATGTTGGTACACTTCTAGTGCTATCAATATCTCTAAGAATCTGGTACTGCATTCTAAGACAAATTATATATCTATCAAGTATCATTTCTTGAGAGATAAGGTGAATGAGGAAGAAGTCGGATTGGAGTATGTATCTAGAAAGGAACAAATTATAGATATCATTATGAAGCATTTTCCTAAAGATACTTTTGAGTATCTTAGAGTGAAGCTAGGGGTGATTTCCCCTCCTGATGAGAACTAAATATGCATGGATTTACATTCTTCCAATAAAATTAACAAAGATATCTTGTGATCCGGATAAATATGTGTTGGCTGCTACTAAAGGGGAGTAGTCAGTGTTATATGGCTCTGATGTTTATCTTTGTTTGCTAATTCTAAGGGGTAGAGAATTATGATTTCCCTACATTTATCATTGATTTCAAAGGGGGAGAGAAGCACATGAAAAAACTTGAAGCAATTATGGGGGAGAGATGTAGTGTATTAGAGATTTGTGATTTGAGCTGTTTGTCAAAGGGGGCGCTGATCTTTCTGATTTTGGGGAAGATTTTTTAGAGTTGATTTCTTTCTTTTCATTCATTGTTTTTCACATTCATATGTTTCTATCAATACCAAAGGGGGAGATTGTTGGATATTGGCTGATATGTTGTCATTGATGTAAACATATATAGAGATTGTTGAGAGATTGATGTCAGATTAGATGAGTTGGTTTAGCCTTTGTATTGTAGATAAGATTATGTAGACTAATGGGTTTCGAGTTACTTATCTCTAGTTGATTCAACAGAAGTTTCAAAGCTCCGCATGGTGACTTGATTGATTTACAAGATTTGGTATTAAGGTTAGTTGTTCAGTGATTTAGTATTGACAGGTTTTGTAAATATGTGTGTAATGCTTTGGAATTGCAATATCTCTAGTTGTGGATGTGTGGGATGTATTTTGGACATTGATGTGTGTCCTCAATTTGAGTGGTTCATGATTTGGAAGTCCACAAGCAAATCTTTCAGGTTGACAGTTAGTTTTGTGAGTGTTCTTGAGCTCTGGTATATTGATGATGATGATTCTAGTAATCTGAGTTGTCAAAATGTAAATGGTGTAACTCATGTTTCTTGAGGATGATTTTAGATTGTTTGATATGCATACTGGTGGTCTGAATTGATTTTTGTGCACGTTATTGAAGATTTTCCTATGGTGATGTTCTTCATGTTATGTAATATTCTTGATATTATAGCATGTTGCAGATGATGGAAGCATAATTCTTGGAGGTGTTTCATATTTGTAGTGTTTGTTTAGGTCCATACTATGTCTTATAAAACATCATTTTGGTCTGCATGTGATTATTTTTTTGTAATGTGTAGTGTGTGATGAGCTGAACTTGAAATATGGTTGATGACTTGTATAAATGAATTTAATAATCAGTGAGTGATATAGCTATGTATAAATATTTTATTAATCATTCAGTACTAGAGAAGTTGTGTGAAGTTATGTGAAGGAGTGTTGTAGAGAAGATTTGACAGTAAGCTTGACCGGAACTACACTCAAGAATGTGGAGATTCTCTTTTATCAATTCATGATTTTTCAGATGTAATATGGATTCTTTTTTAACTCAGTGAGTCTTCTTCTAAGGAAATGAGCCTTCCCTAAAGGTTGTAGCCCTTCTATGGTTTCTATTTTGAGAAGTTAGCTCTAGGAAGTGTGTCCGAATGCATGTGCATTCCCCATTGTAATATTTCATTTCCTCCTAACAAGGTATTTCCTTTAACTGGGTTTTCGACATTAAAAATCTTGGTGTTATGTGTGTTATTGATGTGGTGTTGTTTCATGCTTTAACTATTAATTATCAGATCTAATTTGTTGTTTAAGTTGCAATATTTTTTTGGTGCAAGATGATTCAGCATTCCCCTCTTAGTTTGTTGCATTGTTTCTAATAGTTAAAGCCTATGCCATAATGGAAAGGCCCAACAAAAGTTAAGGTAATCATCATCATCATGAGTCAAAGTGGCACAACAAAAGTATAGAGGCAAATTTATTAGCCCTTGATCTTGTGGGAGTCTATGACTATTTTTCTTTGTCATCATGTCAAAGAGGATTATATAGGGAGTTGAATTCCTTCAGTACTCGATTTAAGTTTAAGACGAAAACCTACAAAATATAGATTACATAGGCATTATAATTAAATTCATAGTATTGTTGTGAAGAAACTAAAAAAATTGATTTTCCATGTTGACTTTGATAGGAGTTGCATATTCAAACAAAAACAAGACCTAAGATACTCAAGACGGTATGTGTAGGATCATGAGGGGCCAAAAAGTGGTGATATTATAGCTAAAGCCCCAATTGATAGGTTGATTGAAAAATATCTATAACTTTCAAATGGTATCATATGCATACTTCATCTCTTTCTATAATTTATTTTTATCATTTCATTTCATTTCTTGCAATGACATCTCATTCTATCAAATAATTAATATTATTTATAGTCAACAAATTGCAAGATATTTGAACCTTTGTATTGGTTCATGATTCAAGTCATGTGTCTCACATGGCTCATAAAAAATTTAAATCTCCAACTCCAAAGCCTCTTAAAACAAAATAGAATGTGCCTTTTGGGTTCGAGCCTAATTTTTGAACCGATTTGGGGGTTCTTAGTGGGTCGTGAACCATCCTGAGCATGTGATAATAAGAACAGACTTCAAGATTTTTTCTCAAAACAACTTTAAATGCCAATAAGGTTCTTTAGGAACTTACATATTATGATGTTGCTTTTGCTTGATCTTGACAAGATGGCCCTTATTTATCATGAGATGATGTAGGTGTGAGAACCCAACAACTATTTTTTTCATCGAGTTTTGGGTGATGTTCACATAAATATGATATCTCTATGATTACTACTTCTCTATCAATATTTCCATTAATTTGTAATGAAACTACTAGAACACCAGCTTCTTTCCATGGGCTTTGGAGTACATTCTATCTATTATCACAAATTGTTAAAATTGGTCTAGAATTATGAAGAATAAAAAAATCATTCTAGAGTCATAGAGTTTGTGGAGATCCTCAATCACAAATCTCCCTAACTGAAAGTGGCATTACAAACAATTGTATTATTATCTCGATTTGTTATCTTCTTAACATTTAAAATGGAAGTCACTGGGCATAGTAGAAATTGATCCCTATATTTATGTCTACTACCACTATAGAAATATTTGACTATTACATTCTCAGAAGGGGCTAAGATCATAGTAATATAAGTTTCTTGTGGCATACCTTGCGAAACATGAGAGTTGTGAGGAAAAAATGTGTGGTTCAAATTTGTATGCAAGAATGTACTCGAGCCCTTTTCATCTTTCTCCAAATAGCTTATGAAATATTCAAATAAATAAAAACTAGAAAAGTTACGTAGCGTTTTCTCCGTGAATCACCTCCTAAGAGTAGCGAATCCATTTTCTTTATGTTTTGTAAGAAGAAAATATTAGAAAATTTGACCAACTTCACATAGGGGCTAACAAATTTCTCTGATTGAAGGCTACTTTTTTATTACAAAGTAGAGAAATTTAGCATCTCTCGTATAGGCCAGTGTCAAAATTCATTGGCCAACAGAGTCAAAATAATAGCAAGAGGACATGGTTCTGCCTTACGGTAGGGTGGAGGAGAGATTGGGCAATAACCAAAAGTAAGCAAGCAAAAAACCGGGAGACAAATAGAATGGAAACTAGACTAACCACCTAAATTTGTACATGGTCATAAGACAATACCTTAAAGGATGCCCAAGGTTGCTCAAATAAAACCATCAATAGACCGAGAAAATTAAGCACCCATATCAAAAAGTGATGAATATAGGTGAAGCACTGGTAAGCTCAGTTGGTTTAAAATATTGAGATGTATGTGATGATAAAAATTTCTCACCAAAGAACCAAACAACCATTCCTCATCACAAGTCTCAAAGTCTTCTTCAATTGCATCAATACCTTTTTGTATGTTGGTCGTGAGCTCTAGTATTTTGTCAACCATACCAACTCCTTTCTATAAACATGATAATGATTAAAATTAAAGAACATTATCCCAAGAATCAGATAACCTTTATATAGTTTTTGATGTGAAGATACTTGTGTCACCACAAATATTAAATCTGGCTCATGATTGATAGCTGAAAAGTCTTCTGTAGAAATGCAAGTATCGAAAACATTAAATCTTGAAATGAAACAAACTCCTTCATTATTTGGAGCTTCTAAAAAACTATTTGACATAAAAAAAAATCATAGCATATCCCTCATTCTTTGTCTCCTCGTTATTTACTTCAAATGACGTGATTCCAAAATCTTCTAGAAATGTCTTTAGAGAAAAAAGACTCAAAAGTTGGAAAATTCATTATCTCCCTTTTCATGATTTTCTTTCCATGGCTTTCATCAATACATTTGACCATTTTAGATAAATAATGAATGTTTGAGTACTCATATTATTTTTCATGAAGTTGATCTTTTAAATTTCTTCTCAGATATAGAACTAATTGAAAACCCATTAATATTTTCAAATTGAGAGCCTTCAACATCTAAAGAAAAATAAGATACCCATGAGAGTTCACTCGTGATCACCTTTCCACTAGAATGTTCTTCAATAGAACCTTCTCTTTTCACCACCTCCACTTCTCTATAATCATACTTTTCAAGTGTACATTATAAAATAATTTCATCAGTAATAAAACAAGTTAGTTTCTCTTCTCCGTGTTCAATCATTTTCAATTTTAGGAATGAAGAACAATGAACTCTTTTAGGAAGGAGCTACATCTCACTATAAATTCTTTTCAAGATCTAAACTTGCTTAGGATCATCAGGAGTTTGATTTCTTTGACTAACTACCCTAGGAAAAGGACCAAATTTCTCTTCGATCTTTGGTAGAGTTTGAAGGAGAGAGGGATGAATCATATTAGAATCAAGTTCCAAGCTAGCAGAGAAAATCTTAAAGAAATCATCTTGCACGGGTGCATTAAGAACCTTATATTGAAAATTAAAAATTTCATTGTCACTTTCACCATTACTCACTATTTCAATCCATTTATATACTAAACCATTACTTTATGTTAATATTATAAGGCAAACTCACCAACATTCATTCTAGGGAAGGTACCTTCAGATATTTGTAAAAAAGGAAAGCACTAGTCTTTTTTATTTCCCCAGCAACATTGTCAAAAATTTGTTAGTGAATAGATTTGTCCTTATAAGATAACTTTGAAAAAGACTAAATATGACTAGAATGAAAGACAAACAACTAACTAATAGTTAGAAAATTTTCTATTAGACTAGCAAATTTTCTCTAAATTTTAGAGGTACAACTCACTCTTATGATATCTTTGGGTTTTTGGGGTATGGTTTTACATAGAAAGCATGAAAGATTACTAGAATATGGATATTGATATACTACAAATGCACATAGAAATTTAGAAACAAAATAAATATAGATGAATAACACAAATTTCATATGTTGATCTCCCACACTACATGATTGGGAAAGTAAGCAATAGTTCATTTTAGATGGTATGATTATTTCTAGATTCAAATTTCATATAATAATCACACCTACAACCTAATATAACAGATGAAAAATATTCAGGAAAGTTTCCAAATCACAAAGAAAATGACAATCAAAAGGAAATTCAACGGAACATAAAGATTCAAAAATTTCTATTTATTTTCTTGATGGAATTAAAGATTTGAAAGATTATATTTTTGTACAAAAAGATTATGCTTCCAAAAGGAGAATACACTACTACCCTCCTTTAGAGAAAACAGAAAAATAGGTCTCCTTTCAGATATGGCTTTGATCATGTCTCACTCATAGCATAAAAGACAAGGGGGATAAAAAATATAGACCCTCTTTTCTTTCCATTAGCCCAAATTTTGAAAATTTTCCCAATCTATCTTTTCAGTTTAACTTCCATAATTGAATAGCCTTCTCGGAGCTTCCTTTAAGTCTCTCTGTAATTGAGCTTTAAAGGTGAGAAACAAAATAATTTCCCTATGGTGACATTTTAATTTTACTTAAATAAAATAATTGAGTGAACCATCAATTTCAAGACTATCATTGTTTGCTAGTTTCCAAGTTAGACCTACCACTAACTCAACATATATGCACACATAGTATGCCCTGTTTAAAAATATATTTATGTCTTTAGTTAGGACTTACATGGTAAAACATATATTTATAATCATTTCACTTTGAGCTTAGTAATGGGGTAGTCTCGCTCTCATGTTTGATTTCTAAATCGCCTTCGAGGCATTACTCTGAAAATCCAATATAATCACAAATGTGCTATCATCGTTAGACATGTGCTTCAATTTAAGACTTTATGTTGAATAAAAAAAAAAATGCTATCCCATGAAGAATGTTCTTTAGTTTGAATATGATCTTCATGTGACAAGTGGTACTGACGAAGAAACTTAACAATCATATCTTTTATGCATCAAAAATATCACCAGCTAGTAGTTTCCTCAAAAAAGATTAAAACATGCCATACTTGAAAATTTGCTTCCTCTCATCTCTGTTGCGTTTTGATATCTATGAAATTACTTCCAATATTCTCCCAAAAATTGGCATATTTTCCCAGAGAAGTATCTGCACAAGATGGCATATAACTTCTCTAGAAAGGCTACAACAAGCTGCAAATGGTGGAAAGCTCAAAATGTTAGTGTTACCTCCTAAGAAATGAAGTATTTTCATGATTTGTGCAATTATATGATACTCTGTGAATAATCACCGGTAACACATTTTTAACATGTTCAATATCATTTCCACCTTTATCATGAACCATGCTGAGTACCTGATAATAACAATGGACTTCAAGCTATTTTTAAAAACAACTTTAAATTCTTATCAAGTCCAGTAGGAACTTACACGTTATGATGTATCTTTGGATTGAGCTTGACAAGATGGCATTCATTTGTCACGAGATTACGTAGCTATAAAAAATTGAAAAGAATTGATGTCATTGAGTTTTGGGTGATGTTCACACAAATATGATAAATCCATGATCATTGCATCTCTATCGATATTTCTATTAGTATTTAATGTGACTACTGGAACACCATATTATTTCCATGGGCTTTGGAGTGTGTTCTACCTATTATCACAAATTTTTGAAATTAGTCTAGACTTATGAAGAATAAATAATTCATCCTAGAGTCACAAATATTGTCGAGCTCCTCGGTCACAAATCTCCTAGACTAAAAAGTGGCATTAGAAAGGATTGTGTTTTTAGTCTTAATTGTTATCTAACATTTGAAATGGAAGTCATGGGGCATAGTCTAAATTGATCTTTGGATTTATGTCTACTACCACTACAGAAATCTCAATCTATTACATTCTTAGAAGGGGTTGTGGGGATTGTATTATGAGTTGCTTGTCGCATACCTTCCAAAACATGAAAGTTGTAAGGACAAAATATGTGGTTTATAATTTTAAGGAAGAATGAAGTCAATCCCCTTTCCATATTTTCGTAGATCATTTACGAAATCTTCAAATAACTTAGAACTAGAAAAGTTATGGAATTATTTCTCCTTGAGTCATCTCCGAATAGTACGAAATCGGTTTTCTTTATGGTTTGTAAGGTGATTTTTAAAAAAGTAAAAAAATTACCAACTTCAAATAGGGGCTAACACAAGCTTGGAAGTTCCACTATATCTAACTTGATGGTTTTAGTTAGTTTTTGTAAGTTGTTTAACAGTTTTCTTCCCATCTTAATTTACTAAACTTCAATATTTAAAGAATTTATCTTTGTATTTTATACAACTAGGAAATACATGTCAATTGTTGTAGAGGTTGTCAAATAATGGCTATCATATTATATAGCTATAAAGGTATACACTCATATTTATCCATATGTTTGTATAGTTTTGCATAATCAATGACTAATTATAACTTTTTGTAAGGTAGAAAGGGTTCATTTTTCACATATATAATAAAAAAATTAATAACACATCATGCAGTACTCCAAAACACACAAGTTGTGATTCATTTCCTAGTCAAAGGAAAATCACATCGCCCATGATTGACACAAGAGGGAATCCCTCATCCCTTCAATCTTCAAAACTCAAACACAACATAAAAGGAGATACCCTTTGTTGTAAAACACTTTGATTGCAACAATTATACAAATATATTATTAACATATGTGGCCTTCTATTGTCTTTCCTCTCTCTCTCTCTCTACACATTCTAAACTTATTTCTTCACACTATAGCTACTTGCAACACCTCCTCTTTTCATTTTGGTCTCTCTATTTTATCGAATAACCCTCATTAATTCATCTTCTCTTCTTGACTGCTACACACCTTCACTTGTCTAATACCTAGGCTTCTCTTCTTGGTCGTAGTGCCTGTTTGTTTTTAAAAATTATCATGTCATTTTTTATAATCTTCTTTCAGTCTTCAATGTTTACATCCAAAAAGTATTGATTCCCTTTCTTTGATAGATCTAGAAAATCCATTTGGTTCCTATTCCTTGTGAGTTTGAACCCCACCTATGGTATTTTCATTTGTTTGTTAGAAAATAGTTCCATGCTTGTCATTCAATTGATGACCATTCATTGACCCCTACAATTTGCTTACTTCATCTCTGTGGTGGCTATTGATGACATAATTAAAGACAAAGAAATATAAACAAATTTTACACCTATTAATTAGCTTTATTCGTAGGTTTGTAAAGCCTTTAATTAGGTTTTCATCTATCTCAAAACTAAATTTATTTGACACAAAACAAATGGAATTCGACTACTAATTCTATTTTATATACGTGAACTGTAGATTCCAATAACCATGTTCTGTTCATTGATTGATCCAAAGCTTTGATTTAGCACATATTCTATTGATTGTTGCATAAATTGAAGACTTCAGCTTACACTTGTAAATGTCATTCAATTGAAAGATTCTAAAGCCTTTCTCACAAATCCATTTCGGTAATCGCATAAAGTGCATGAGTTAGGTTATGAAATAAACATTCCTAAATTTAATATTCCCTTGCATACTATGCAAATCCATGAGTCAATATTTCTTTGAGACATTCTATCAAACGCTTCACATGCACTGTCTATGCTCCACATTTTTCATACATGTCTACCGAGGCAGTTGTGACTATAATATATAACAAAAAAAATGAACCATTTTTGTCTTGGTGCATGTTCATGCCTATTCCAAAGATTTCTCCTTAATAGGTCGACGACGAAAGACTGGAGGTTATACTTGACTTTCTTATCACAACTAGCTGAATTGAAAAAGCAATTGAAATGTCTCCAAATAACTATCTTTTGACATGAATAGATAGATGAAAGCTAAACCAAAATTGATGAAACTAACTGGAAAGATTTTTGGTCCAATCTGATTGCCATATGTCTGAGATGCTCCTGCATCAATCATCTTCTATGATATCCCAAATTCCTTTTCCCTCTCACCACCCTCATACGCCCTCACTTGTGCATTTCTCTGTTTCTATTACATTCACCCATATTGTTCTCTTATATTTTCAGAACACGTGGTTAAATATTATATGATCCTTTTCCAAAAAAAAAAAAAAAAAAATTGGTTGAATGATGCCATAGGAATAAAAATGAGCATACTGAATACTATGTAAAAAACCCTTGCATTTTAAAATGTGTGCTTTATAATATTCAAACAATGGGATTTTTGAATAATTGTATAAAGTTATTCATGGAATAGAAACCTTTGTGACATCCACCTTCCTTAGCCTTCTACATCTCTTTATTGGTGCTTCAACAAGTTCCAAAACCTTAGAACCCAGTGACATCTCCATGACCTTCTTCTATATAATTTGTATATCAACCTTTCAAAGAGTTTGCAAACTTATTAACATCATAACATATTTAAATTTGTCACATTTTTCATTAGAGATTCACCTCTTAAACCTTTGTTAGACTTTTAGGGAGCTTATGAAATTCGGAAAGTTCCTAAAATATTTCTCATGTTCAATTTTCGGTGACTTCATGAATTCACAAAATTGTTCAAATTTTAATCCTTTTTTGGTGACATACTATTTTTGAGAAAGCTTTGATCCCCTATAAACTTTGTCAAAATTTTGGTAGTTTCAAAAAGTTAAGAACCCACCAACAAGTGGATTTTTTGTATTTTAGTATCAAACTATTAGGAGCTTTATGAAATCACAAAATTGCCAACATATTGAACCTCTTCATTCTTGGAGTATCATGCCTTATTAGAGGTTAGCATGGCTTACAATCATTGAAAAAAAATTATTCCTTAGCAAAAATTTTCCACTTGGATTTGTCTTAATCAAAGCAAGGAGGTGTGGGGAAGGACGTTCTTATAAATGATGCAAAGAAAAAGAGGAAAATATAATGTGGTAGAAAAAGATACCTTAAAAACCATAGCAATTGTCAAGAATTAGGGATGAAGAGTACCAACATAGTTATCCATTGTGTATGCAAATAAGGAGAAATCTAAAGGAACAAACTTGATGAGATACGTACCCAAAAATGTCTAGGATAGGGGTACTAGGATATGTTATACCTTGAATAACATTAGAAGTATTCATGCATCTCTAGGTCTAAGAATGTGTATAGAAGAAAATTTTAAAAGTTGAAGATCAAGGATACCAATGAAAAGGTATCGATGTAAAAGGATGGCTAGAATTGTGACTCTAAAAGGTAGACTGGTATAGGAACCATGATAGAAAAAGTTAACAAAGGTAGGGAAAGAATGGAAGGTATGCTCAAATGCAAATTTTTCATATTTTGATATGGAAAAGGCAAAGGTGGAGTTAGAAATAAATGTATATCTTAAAAGTAAACTCTCAAATTGTAACATTAGCACAATCCTTAACAAGTTGAACTTAAAGTATCCACACCTACAAATTTTGGAACCTTTGCAACTTATAACAAATTGGCAAGCACATGGAGGATTAAGAAAGAGAGTACCTACGCAATCTTAGAGCATGGAAAAACCATACAAATACTTCTTAATCAATTATATGTGGTGAGAAAATGAGGCCTAAAGGTTCAAAACTGTTAAAGAGTTAAAACAAATTTGACACTAAAATAAAACGACAAAACCTAGAGCAAAAATAATAAATATGCAAAAAGAGAAGACCATCATATATATATATATATATATATATATATATATATATATGTTATAATGTTGTTATACATTAATCTTCTCTTTCAGCACGTAGATTAAAAACAACTTACATAGTTTTGTGGATTGAAAAACAAGCTTTCTTCTGTATCAGCATACGGACATGTTCATGGATCTGTTGAGAAGTGGTGTTTACTTGAGGTCAAAAGAGAATCGCGGCTATGAGTGTATTTTGGGTTAGAATAACGGTATTATGTTTGCTAATAAAATTATTGTTTCAAGTCTTGAGATTGTGGAAGATGTTACAAAATTATTAAAATTTTGAACTCGGTACATAGAGGTGAGATAATAAGAAATACGTGCAACGCATGCTCAACGATATTAACGCCTTCAAATTGATACATTAAAGTGGAATAAATGAAACAGTTTCAGAGTCGAGAAGAATGCAGCTTAAAAAGGACAGTAATGTCGTGATATATAGAAACAGGTAATTGTATATGTACATGCTTCTAATCATCCCAAAGATTTTAAATTATTTTTCCTCCCTTCCGATGCCCAATATTTTATATGACGTTTATCCTTACTGTTTGTTTTACGTTGTAGAGTCTATCCATTCAGACGCACAGGTGATTAGATTTTATCATTACCAGTCATACTCCAAAGGAAAATGTTTGTTTTGTTTTGTTTCTTCAGCATGAGCACGCGTTTAAGCGCTCGCTGTTCATGCGCTGTCCACCCCTATTATATTTGTTATCGGTTTTCTGATTTCAAATGTGCTCCTCTTCTCTTCTCCAGGCTCTATAAATTAGTCTCCCTTGTCTAAATTGCTCCATAGCTTCAAAAGTTTATTTTTAACTTGGCTTGCAAGGAAGAGAAATATCAAGCATGGCGAGGTCGTCTTGTGTGGTGAAATTAGCCGCTACCTTTGTTTGTTTAATTATGCTCAAATATACTTCTGCAGCCCTTGTCCAGCGCAAGTTCACGGTGAGCATTTTTAACATTAATATAATGTAAGAATGACTGTTACAGGTTGAATAGAGTAGAGTTGAGCATAATTGTGTTGTTTACCGTGTTACAGATTGGAACACAGAACGAAACTAGATTGTGTAGCACGCAGACGATTGTAACAGTGAATGGACAATTTCCTGGTCCCACTATAGAGGTTCACGAAGGTGATAATCTCGTCGTTGAAGTGCACAACAACGTGTCGTATGATGTGACTATACACTGGTAATAAAGACTATACTCGAAACTGTATCCATGTCTTCGTTATTGTCATATTTTAAACAGCTGAAATAATATACTAAATTTTATTATTTGTGATTTGTGCAAGGCATGGGGTGAAGCAGTTGAAATCATGCTGGGCAGACGGACCGGCCTACATAACGCAGTGTCCCATTACTCCTGGGAATAAGTTTACCTATAACTTCACAATCACAGGACAGGAAGGGACGCTGTGGTGGCATGCACATATTACATATCTGAGAGCCACTGTGCATGGAGCATTGGTCATAAAACCCCGGCCTGGAAATGATTATCCATTTCTTCCCAAACCAGACGCTGAGTTTCCCATTATTCTGGGTCGGTACCTAGCTCCCTCTTATGTTTTCAAAAGCTATTTGATGATGAATTTTAAATTATCAAGTAACAAACTTTGTTGACGGTTTGCAGGTGAATGGTGGAATGCCAATGTGGAAGAGGTACTAGCAAATGCGACTGCAACAGGACAGCGACCAGCAGAGTCCGACGCAGACACCATTAACAGCCAGCCAGGAGACTATTACCCTTGCTCTAAAAATGGTACGTACGTAATTATTAATATGAACTCGGTACCTGTACCGATACCCATAAACAAAATTGTGACGGGGAGTAATGAATGCAGATACCAGTCGTATTTCGGTGGAGAGTGGAAAAAGCTACCTGCTGAGGATTGTAAATGCTGGCATGCTTCATGCATCCTTCTTCAAAATTGCGGAGCACAACATGACTGTCGTGGCAATGGATGCCGTGTATACCAAACCATATACAACCGAAGTGCTGCTCATACAGCCAGGTAACACCATGGATGTTCTCATTACAGCTGACCAGCAGCCAGGGCGCTACTACATTGGCACCCTCGTATACGAAAGCGCTACTATTGGGGTGAAGTTGTCACAGATCCCTGCAACAGCAATATTGGAATACAAAGGTAGCACTAATGCATCTGAACCGCTCAAGCCCGACTTTCCTGCTTTCGACGATACGGCCACCGCATTCAAATTCAGTACAGCCCTGACAAGCCTGACGCCCTCCGTTCCACAGTCTGTTGATGAGGAAATGTTTATAACAGAGGGTTTTGGGCTCGTTGACTGTACGGCCAGATCTTGCCCAGAGTCCGGTGTAAGAAGCGTTGGAAGTTTTAATAACATCTCATTCGTGGATCCTCAGATAAGCATATTGGAAGCTTATTATAATGGTACCGATGGAGTGTTCACCAGAGATTTTCCAAGTTATCCTCCCCAGATATTCAATTACACTGGATATGTGCCCCCTGCACTTCGGTACCCCGAGTTGGGGACAAAAGTTAAAGTTTTGAAGTTCAATAGCACTGTTCAGGTAGTGTTTCAGAATACTAACATCAGTGCAATGATCAACCATCCCATACACCTTCACGGCCATGATTTTTATCTTGTGGGACAAGGCTTTGGTAACTATAATCCCCAAACTGCCAAATTAAATCTGGAGAATCCTCAGATGCTCAACACCGTCGGAGTTCCCACTGGTGGGTGGGCGGCCATCAGATTTGTAGCCAACAATCCAGGTAAGCTAGCTTTCGACTTATTTAATGCTAGATTTAACTAAATTTTACTTCAAAAATTACGGCTAAATTAAATTATATGTTGCTGGTTTTGTTTTGAACGACAGGTGTTTGGTTCGTGCATTGCTACTTTGAATCTCATTCTGCATTCGGTTTCGCCATGGCATTCCTCACCGAGGACGGGCCGGCGGATTCTGACAAATTACCTCCACCTCCTTCCGATCTACCAAGATGTTTAAGATGAGTTTCATTCCGTGGTTAAAACCTTTGTAGACTTCTGCAAATGGCACGGCAGAGATAGTATAAGATTATGTCGTACCATTGATCTATTCTATCTTTATCTAGTTTGTATTAATTTTATGCAGAATAAGAGAAAGCCGAAAGGTGCTGGTCTCCTTTTGAATGTAAATTGTATTAGTTTTATTTAATATAAGAGAAGGTGCAATTTCATCCCATGTAAATTGTAAAGGTAGGAGAGATTATTAGCAATCCCATTCAAGAGATTCGAATAAATCATGGATAGTCTTCGTATATCTTTAACTCATCTTAAAATCATGCACACGAAACTCATTTCACATTTAGTCTATGATTTTGAGACTTTATGCAAGTAATTATAACATAAATATAAATGAAACATACCTTATAAATAATATTCAAAAGAGACAGTCATTATCCTCTTTGCAGAATATCCTCTTTGCGAAAGAATGCATGAACTAATGCATCAAGTGCTAAAAAATGTACCTAGAAATTAAAATTTGAAATCTGGAAGCAAACATGGTTTATATGATACTCAAAAGAAAGAGCCATTATCCTCTTAACAAAAGGTCTTCCAAGCGAAACAAAGTGTTTGGAAGCCAAAAAGGTAATTTCTCACGTGTTGGGCGAGAAAAAGTAAGGGAGTAGGGGATTATAATTCCATAATCATGGTTTAATCCTCATAACTATGTACTCAACTCACCTAGATTTAAATCGATCTATTGACCCCATGTCCATTTCTCCCTCAAGCCTATTGTGTGTGTTTTTGTTTATATAATTTATTATATAACTTTATAAAAGGATTCACTTCTATTCATTTTATACAACACACACATATGTTCATTTATCTCTCATTCTAGTATGAATTAGAATCTCAATAAATAGCAATACATCAAGATCTGGTTCTTAAAGAGGAGTGCAAATCTATTTTCTAGGAAAATTATTGCTACAAATTAACTCATAATTAAATTATGCTCGTGATGGATATGAGTCATATATTGAGCATGTGTCAAAATAAATTGAAGATGTGTATTTTATTCTTCAAATTGTTGTCCATCATCACTCATTAGCTATTAAAGTGTTTAGCAAAATTAAAATGGCATGTGTGTTTTCTACTTCGAATGTGAATTAATGCTATATATATGTAACCAACAATCCAAGCAAGCAATATTTCCACTTATACAATGTTAGATACAATTATATTATACTTCAGAAATTTACAGTTAAATTAAATTATATGTTGCTTCTTTTGTTTTGAACGATAGGGGTTTGGTTCCTGCATCGACACTTTGAATCTCATTTTGCATTTTGTTTTATCATGACATTCCTTCTTGAGGACAGACCTACAAATTCTAACAAATTACCTTCACCTCCTTCTACCCAAATGTTAAGATGAGTTTCATTCCATGGTTAAAACCTTTGTAGACTTCTGCGAATGACACAACATAGTTAGTATAAGATTATGCGGTGCTCATCTCATTTTGAATGTAATTGTATTTGTTCTATTTAAAATAAGAAAAGGCATAATTTCATCCCAATGTTTTTATTTGTAAATTGTATAGGTGACCACATTGATTCTATAAGAGGGGAGATTGTTAGAAATCCCACTCAAGAGGTTCTAATAGAATTACAATGATAAAATAAATAGGCCAGGGATAGCCTTTATATATGTTCCATTCATTTTTTTAAAATGCAAACAAAGTTTATTTAAGATTTATTTTATGATTTTGTAACTTTATGCAAGCAATTCTAAAATAAATTTAAATGAAACATACCTTTTAAATAATTATTGAAGTAAGATTAACTTTAATAATCAGAATTGTGTAACATGGAAATTAAAAAGATACTTGTTTTTTCTATCTCAAATGTGAAGTAATTTATGATTATAGAATTAAAAAATTAATTATACCCCAATAGTGATGACAAAAATGGCAAAAAGAGATGGCCCAAGAAGAAAAGGATTAGAGATTCTAAGTGTATATTTGTAAAAACTCAATTTATCATTTGGTGGACTAACATGTTTGAATCAAACCACTCTTCACATGCCCCATGCTACTACAACCATAGTACAAGATGGTGCAATATTATAAAGGGATTTTTTCCTTAAAAACTCATTCATTCAACCACTCATTGCACACTGTGAATCAAATAAAAAAAATTTAAAATTAAAAAAAAATGTACCTCGAGATTGGGATTTGAAATTTTGAAGCAAACATGCTTTACATTATATTCAAAAGAAAGAGTCATTATCATGTTTGCAAAATGTATTAAATATGAAATAATTCATGAACTAATGCACAAAGTTAGAAAAAATGTACCGAGATATCAAGAAATTTGGAATTTGGAAACAAACATGCTATAGATGATATTCAAAAGAAAGAGCCATTATCCTATTTGCAAAATGTCTTCCATGCAAAATAAAGTTTTTGGAAGCTAAATGGGTAATTTCCCACACGTGTTGGGTGAGAAAAATAAAGAGATTAGGGGGTTATAATTCTACAATCAGGGTTTAATCCTCATAACTATGAACTCAGCACACCTAGATTAAAATTTGTTTATTGACCCCTTATGCCTTTCTCCATCAAGCCTACTCTGTGTGCTTTTGTTTATATAATTTATCATGTATCACTATGAAAAGATTTATTTATATTCATTTTATACAACACACACCTATGTGCATTTATCTCTTATTATAGTATGATTTAGAATGTCAATAAATAGTAATACGTCTAGATTTGGTTCTTAAAGAGGAGTACAAATCTAGTTCTTAGGAAAATTATTGCTACAAAGTAACTCATAACTAAATTATGCTCACAATGGATATAAGTCATCTAGTATTGAGCATGTATCAAAATAAGTTGAAGATGTGTATTTTATTCTTTTCCGCCATATCTATAATTTGGTATTAGATCAAGGTGATAGGAATATCCATCAATTATTACTAGTGCATAGTTTTCCACTACATCTCTTGTTGTCACTGCTATTAATCTTCTAAGGAAGTAGTGTTTAATTGATTGAGTTATTTGAGGTGATCCTCAAAATTATATTTTTGTAACTTAGACATATGGTCCTGAACATTGATAAGCCTATGACCTACGTTTTTGGAGTCCAAGGTAAACCTTATAACACCAATTTAGAAGAGGAGAACATCACAATCAATAGAAATTAGTCATGTCTTTACTTGAAAGGCACATTACAAAGATGACGTTCAAGGCAAAGGAGACTATACACATGTATTGAATCATAGGATTGACTAACCTTTACATTCATGCTATTGTTGAAAAATATTTAAGAATTGTATGGTTATTTGTAGCATCTATGTTGCTAATTCTTGCAAGATATTTTTAGTATTGTAGCTATTGTATCATTTTGATATTTTGAATGCTAGGAGTTTTTACTTTAGACTAATGCTATCGATCATATTCAACTACTAGCTTATAATTTTTTAGAAAAACATCATGAACTATGCTATTGGTTAAATACTTTGTTATTAGAGCTATAAAAAATATTTTTTATTAGCTAACTAATGTTTTGAAGGAAGCTTAGAATAAATTTTGTTAATATTAACTTCTTTCTAGCATGTCTACAAGTTGATTGGTCATAAATCATGTTGTTAATGTTGAAAATTGGCTAATATGTTGTCAGTGATGTCAACATATATAGAGATTGCTAAGAAATTGATGTCAGATTAGATGAGTTAGTTTAGTCTATGTATTGCAGATAAGCTAATGTGGATTAATGGGTTTCTAGATACTTATCTCTAGTTGATTCAGCAGAAGTTTAATAGGTTTGCATGATGATTTGATCGAGTTATGAGAACCGGTATTAAGGTTGGTTGTTCGGTTGTTTAGTGTTGTCAAGTTTTGTAAATCCATGTGTAATTCTCCGAAATTGTAATATATTCAGTTGTGGATGTGTGGGATGTATTTTGGACATTGATGTGTGTCATCAGTTCAAGAAGTTCATGATTTGGAAGTCCACAAGCAAATCTTTCGGGTTGACAATTAGTTTTGTGAGTATTCTTGAGCTCTGGTATATTGAGGATGACGATTCTAGTAATATGACTTGTTGTGGTTGATATGTTGATATGGTATTTTTGTGTGCATTATTGAAGATTTTCCTAATGCGGTGATGTTCTTAATGTTATGCGGCATTCATGATGTTGTAGCATGTTTCAGATGATCAAGGCATAATTCTTGGAGGTGTTTCATATTGGTGGTGGTTATTTAGGTCCAGACTATTTCTTAGCTGACATCGTTTTGGTTTGCATGCATTATTGTAGCGTGTGATGAGCCGACCTTGTAATAATGTTGATGACTTATATAAATGAATATAGTAATCACTAAGAGTGATGTAGCTATGTGTGAATAATGTATTAATCATTCGGTAGTAGAGAAGTTGTGTGAAGTTATGCGAAGGAGTGTTGCCGAGAAGATTTGATAGTGAGCTTAATCAGAATTGTACTCATGCATGTGGAGATGCTATTTCATCAGTTCATGATTCTCCAGATGTAATCTAAATTCTTTTGTAAGTCATTGAGACTTCCTGTAAGGTAGTGAGGCTTCCCTAAAGGTTGTGGCATTTTCGGGTTTTGCATTTTGAGCAGTGAGCTCTAGGCAGTGTGCCTGAATGCATGTACACTCCCCATTGTAATATTTCATTTACTCCTAACAAGGTATTATCTCATTATGGGTATGTTCCCATCATGGTTATTCCCTTAACCAGGTTTTCCACATCAAAAATCTTGGTGTTATGTGTGTTATTGATGTGGTGTTGTTTCATGCTTTAACTATTAATTATCATATCTGATTTGTGGTTTAAGTTGCAATAAGTTTTTGGTGCAAATTGATTCACCCCTCCCCTCTTAGTTTGATTCTTTGTTGCCAACAAATGGTATCAAAGCTATATCCTTTGGAAAAATCTTACTGCTTGAGGAGATCCAGAATGGCAACCTTTTCTTTCAACAAGGATAGTCTGAGACTTGATGGAACGCAATACACTCTGGAAAATTCAGATGTAATTTAATTTGAAATGCATTGGAGAAGAATACTAGAAGATCACTAAGAATGTATATAATGTTCCTTAGAATGGTCCTACTCCTATGGCTGAAATAAAGGAAGAAAAAATCAATATTAGTGCTAAGGAAGCATTGTTGAGTACCTTGACTGACTCTTAAATGACTAATGTAATGGATTTAGAAAATTCTCATGACATTTGGACAGAGTTGGAGACCTTGCATGAAGGTGATAGCCATGTGAATATTGCTAAGTTGTAGAGCTTAAAGGGTAACTATGAGAACTTGAAGATGAGTGCAGATGAGAACATTACTTCTTTTATGCAGAAAGTGAATGAACTTGTATGTGGAATTAGATGTACCGATGGAGTATTAGAAGAATCTGAGATTGTTGCTAAAGTGTTGAGATCATTGCCTCCTTCTTACAAACATAAGGTTGTTTCTATTGATGAGATCCAAACTATGACAAATGTGACGAGACATGCTGATTGGTAAACTTGCTACTTTTGAGTTGAGTGAGTTTGGTGACTCTCTTCCTAAGATTGAATCTGCATTCAGAGCTACTGTTTCTGGGAAGCATAGATATGATGTAGGAGAAATTTGTACAAGAGTGTCCAGATATGAGAAAGAGATGGAAGATGAAGAAATAGAGCTTGAGAAGCTTGAAGCACTTATTCCTAGAAGACTACCTAAAGGTGCTAGTACGTATGAAAGAAAGTTACCTCTTAAATGGTTTTCATGTAATAAGATAGGACACTTTTCATCAAGGTTTCTGGAAAGAGATAGAAATCCTAACAAGCCATTTAAGCCATATAAGTCTAAATATCTGAAGAGATCTTATTATGTTGTTGATGAAGGTGTGACAGATAATGAGTTTGATAAGGGAAATTAAAAAGATGAATTTGTGTTCATTACATTGACACTTTGAATCTCATTTTACATTTTTTTTTGTCATTACATTCCTTGTTGAGGAAAAACCTACAAATTCTGACAAATTACCTTCACCTCTTTTCGATCTACCCAATTGTTAAGATGAGTTTCATTCCATGGTTAAAACCTTTGTAGACTTTTGTGAATGACACGACATAGTTAGTATAAGATTATGTGGTGATCATCTCATTTTGAATGTAAATTGTATTAGTTCTATTTAAAATAATAAAAGGCATAATTTCATCCCAATATTTTTATGTGTAAATTATACAGGTGACCACAATAATACTATAAGAGGGAAGATTGTTAGCAATCCCACTCAAAAGGTTCTAATAGAATTACAATGATAAAAAAAATAAGCCATGGATAGCCTTTATATATGTTTCATTCATTTTTTTTAAATGAAAACAAAATTTATTTCGCATTTATTTTATGATTTTGTAACTTTATGCTGCAAGTAATTCTAACATAAATTTAAATGAAACATACCTTATAAATAATTATTGAAGTAAGATTAACTTTAATAATCAGAATTGTGTAACATGGAAATTAAAAAGATACTTTTATTTTCTATCTCAAATGTGAAGTAATTTGTGATTATAAAATAAATTTATTAATTATACCCCAATAGTGATGAAAAAAAGGGCAAAAAGAGATGGCCTAGGAAGAAAAGGATTAGAGATTCTAAGTGTATATTTGTAAAAACTCAATTTATTATTTGGTGGACTAGCATGTTTGAATCAAACCACTCTTCACATGCCTCATGCTACTGCAAACATAGTAAAAGATGGTGCAATCTTATAAAGAGAATTGGTCCTTAAATACTCATTCATTCAGCCACTCATTGCACACTGTGAATCAAATTAAAAAAATTTTAAAAAAAATCCAATATCTCAAAGGTGCACAAAAAAGAATTAATTTCTAGATAGCATGAATGTACTCAAGTGGACTATTCAATGTATCTCACTATCAACAAGGCATGAATGGTATGCAAAACACATTACAAATGATGAACTAATGCATAAAGTGAGAAAATACCTAGAGATTGGGATTTGAAATTTGGAAGCAAACATTCTTTACATTATATTCAAAAGAAAGAGTCATTATCCTCTTTGCAAAATGTATTAAATGTGAAAGAATGTATGAACTAGTGCACAAAGTGAGAAAAAATGTACTTAGATATCAAGCAACTTGGAATTTGGAAGCAAACATGCTTTAGATGATATTCAAAAGAAAGAGCCATTGTCCTCTTTCTAAAATGTTTTCTATGCGAAATAAAGTGTTTGGAAGACAAATAGGTAATTTCCCACACATGTTGGGTGAGAAAAATCAAGAGATTAGGGGGTTATAATTCTACAATCATGGTTTAATCCTCATAACGATGAACTCAACACACCTAGATTAAAATTTGTTTATTGACCCCCTATGCCTTTCTTCCTCAAGCCTACTGTGTGCACTTGCATTTATATAATTTATCATGTATCACTATGAAAATATTCATTTCTATTCATTTTATACAACACACACCTATGTGCATTTATCTCTCATTATAGTATGATTTAGAATGTCAATAAATAGTAATACGTCTAGATATGGTTCTTGAAGAGGAGTACAAATATAGTTCTTAGGAAAATTATTTCTACTAAGTAACTCATAACTAAATTATTCTCATGATGGATATGAGTCATCTAGTATTGAGCATGTATCAAAATAAGTTGAAGATGTGTATTTTATCCTTAAATTTGTTGACTATCATCACTTGTTAACTATCATAGTGTTTGCAAAATTATAGTCCTGAAAATTGTTTTGGATAGAGATAAATAGGTTTTACAAGGACCTGAAACCCAAATTTTTACAAACCAAGATCAGCAGCCAGAAAGACATTAAACAAAAGTGAAATAGGGGATAAACCCCACATAGACCCAACACCAAAAAACAAGGCGAAAAGACCCACAAAAATAGTGAAAAGCACTCAACTGAGAGAGTGCACCAGATTAGTGTTCTTTTGAATAATCTTCTTGTTGATTTTCTACAGATCCTCCATGATGAATTTGGACATACCATGTTCCTAGTTCTTGCTCTTGGTCCTAGTACAAGGACCCATACTAGTCTTCCCACCATCAACACTCTAACCACCCTTCAAAGCATTCTTTTTTGGTTTTTTCCCAAAGGGAGGTTCACTAGCTATGGGTCTGGTTCTATAGTGGGCCATCATGGCATTGATTTTCTCCAAACCTTCAGCATTGTTACTCATTGCCTCCTTGCTAATTTCCACTAGATTATTTAGGTTGTCTTTGATTTCATACACATACTCCTCTAGCTTATCAATTTTGCGCGCGTGGAAGATCTTCATAGTTTCAACATCCTAAGAAATCTTCTAAATCATGCGCATGATTTTCTCAGTTTTACTAGGCCCAGGGGAGTCCATGAAGGTTTCAATAATTCCTTTAATTCCATCTTTTAGAGATTCAATTTCCTTATCCACCCACTTCCAACATTTTTCTAGGCCTCTAGTGGCCTCCAAAATCAAGTCTTATAGCTTCTTCTCTCCCTTTTTCTCCCCTTCTTTATCCTTATTCACAGTCCCCTATTTCTCATTATCCACATTGATGGGAATGTCTAACCTAAACTTGTTTTCCTTGTCTTTGGACCCACTTGACTTGGTCAATTTTTTATTTTTTTTATGGGGGTCTCCAGGTCTTGCACTTTCCTTCTACTAGACTTAAATTTGCTTGCAGCCCACCTTGGAGGGTTCATTTTTCTACTACTATTAGTTCCTGGGGTCACCATAGGCTCCCCTTCTTTCTTCAGTCTATACTCAGGGTCCTCTGAATCCTTGATTTCACACCAATCCAGGGTAGTGCCACTGTCATCCTTTTCCAACTCCATGTCAGAAACAAATTGCAACTCAGAGTTAGAAGAATAAATGTGGGTTTTTTCCATGGGGGAGGGTTTCACTTCATGGGCTTTAGCATACTCCATGATTAACATGATAAGCCCCTCATGAAGCACCGGATTATCCTGGTTCCCAGTATGTTTAGCTAAGTTATTTTCCAAGGACAAAACCAAAAATAAGGGATGTAAATAATTTTACCATGCCTAAAGTGGTTTAAGATTGTAAAATGATACGAGAAAATACTAGCATATCTGCCATCAAGAGTGATATACCTCATGATGAATTTTTCCATGTCAGCTTAGAGGTAATTCAATTCTTTCCTGTTGTAGCCACCATTCGCCATTTTTGTCACCCTCTCTCATTCCTTTTCCTTGTCAAAAAAAGGAGCAATGGCCTTCTCAGCCAACTTCCTCTCTTTATACATGTTGTTTAATAGATTTGTCTTTAACACATTTCCATTCTTTGATCTCTGCATGCCCATTAATTGAAAAACAAAACCAAGCAACAGTTGGATAACTATTAAATAGCTACCCTCTTTATATGGGTACAGCTCCCTTAAAAAAGATTTTCAATAAGCTTCAAGTTATCACAATTTTTATGCGAACTTTTTACCCGAAAGTATTAAAGGCATATGAGTATTCATTTGTCAACACAAGATGAATACGGAAAATATTTAAAATACAGATTTTCTTCAAAGCTCACAGACTTTCATTTTTTTTAAACAGCAAGATAGATTTTTTGAAGTTTTCTTTTGCAATTCACATATAATAAAAAGAAAGATAACAAATTCTAGATTTGAATCAAATCTTCACAGAGATTAGCATTCAATATATTAAATACACAGATTTAATAAATGAAACTTGATGTAATTTCATTCACAAATCAAGTTGTCCTTCTTTCCAAAATAAAACATAACACTGCAAAAGATAAAGCCCTTTTTCTATCTCTATCAAAAATTTTCGGACCTTTCTAAAGTATCAAAAATATAGTCATATAGCCACAACCTGGCCAATGGTTATAATGGGAAACACAGAAAGCCAACAATTTCCGCCCCGCAAAGTCAGTGGAACCAGCATTTAAACAAAAAAAATGTCTTGCAACTAACAAGTGAACTGGACCTATCATCTATGAAAAACATTACTAAACAGTTCTAGTAACTGCTTCTTTCTTCCAATCTGCATGAGCAGCGACAAAGTGTTGAATGGTTGTGTTATGAGGCAATCCCACATGTGCCATTCACTGCTTCCAGACCTCTTTTTCCCTGTGAACCTGTGCAACTTTGTCGCAGTGACTATCCAGATGTCCAATGCACAAAAAACAGGAGCGATTCAATTTTAGCAATGACACTTAAGTCATCCAGAATTAGACCCTTAGCTTCTTTCACATAGTTGATTTTTCCTTTAAATGATTTCGTTATAACCTCAATCGTCTCAATGGGTCCTCCATCATCTTTCAGACATTTTATCCCAATGCACACAAGTTCATTTCTCATGGAGGTAACTAATTCTGCAAGTTGATTTACCAACTTCGCGAATTCCTCATAAGCCTGTTTTATCAAGGAATTTCTCCATTCAATGTTCCTCTGACAAACATATAAAATGATATCATCCAAGCCTGCCACAGGTTTTTCAGCAAGAAACTTCATTACCCCATAACTCTGCACTTCTCGCATTTGTGCTCCTTTTGATGCCCATTTAGATTCCTCATTTTTTCCAATTGATGATTTCAACCTCCAACTCCTTCATCACTTGTATCGCCCCATCATATACTCTTCTTAAATTAACAAAGTATTCGGCGCCGGACTTCATAAATCTTTCTAACCACTCCATCACATTTTGTGTGATCAACTTGCCTTTTTGTATTTGTTCCACGGTCTTCTGATTTGTAGGGGACTTAGGATCAAAAGACATTGGAATCTATGACAAAGGTTGAGAGTTTAGATCATTAATTTCCTCAATATACTCTGCCATCCTTCATAACATTTCTTTTATCTAATGCTTATCTTTCTCATCTTTCCAAGTCCTGGTTATGATCTTCTTTGTTGAAGCCTCAAGATGAAGAACATCTGTAGCTCGAGAAGCAGTTCCAATATTTACCTTTTCAATAGAAAAGTTCTGAGCTGTAGGGTTTTTGGTCTTTTCATCTATCAATGGATGTGCTAACTTTGCGATCCAGTTCCCACTATCTGTATCAAAATCAGTTTTTGACTTCTTTGCTTTAGGATTTTTTCCCAGGCATTTACTCACCATGTCCTCTACTGGAATTGAGGCTGGAAAAATGTTTCTCTTCTTGCTTCTTAACATGTTTTCTAACCATACTGGTCCTAAAGGAACTTTAGACTTATCTGGATCAGTTCCTGTTTCTTTTCCATCCCTTACTATCATCGTAGTGATTGCATTTAAGGATTCTTGCATCTATTGGTTGCTACTCTCATCACCCAGGCCTTGTTGTTCTTTATTTGGATCAATTGAGGTGGTATCCATCTCAAGGTCAACTATCACAGGTATCAACAAGCGAGGATCTTCTTTTGCCCCTTGCTTTGGAGTGGGTAATTCCAACAGAAGTTGACTCCTCTTTGCTTTGCACTATCTTTTCTCTCTGTCCTCGTTTGCCATGTTTCTGTGAATAACCTGCAGCACAAGATGGAACAAGTGAATTAGATACCAGGACCTCAGTGGGTGAGGTTGAATATTTCCTTGAGCTTATGCTCAGTCTTCGCTCTTTAAGCCACTTTTCTGTTCTTCGAATGACCGCGAATTTCCTCGCTTGAATTTGTTCTTCCTCATCATCAACAACATTTACAGTGTTCATCTTCAATCCATAATCCCTAATTTGTTGTATTGTGAGCCTTAAGTGAGCTCTTCTTCGAACCTCATACTCATCCACACAATCTGCCCAAAAGTCTTCTAGACTTGGTACATGCTGAAAATTCTCCTTGAATGTAAGGTGGGTCATTGCAAATCCTTTAATATCAAACTCAATGCGGGGAAAATACAACTGAAAATTGAACTTTTTGAACTCTAATCTAAACTTAAATCATCTAAAACACTGTTACAAGTGTAATATGTTAGTTCAATGGGAAATGAAACCCCTGTTTGGTATTCTTCCCCATATTTTTTATCTATATGAGCAAGTTGCCTGGACACTTCAATTAACACTTGCCTGTCAAAGACATATCTCGGCAACTTGTAGGGTTCACCTTCAAAACCACCAACCCTCAAATAAGTGAACCTGGAGAACTAAATATAAAAGCTGCCATATATGTTTATAAACTGCATGGCTTCCTTAGTTAATCTCTTATGAATATCTCCTTTTAACTCAAACACTAACCTACCAAGAAAAATATTATGAACCTTGTAATAATTTTTAGTGACTCTATGTTGTTGCAAATGTGGGTAATATTATATATCCTCATGTCATTCTGCCAATTTTCATGATACAGACCTACCCATTGATAGGTGCAAGCTAAACAATATATGAGGTAAGAGGACATATAGAAAATTTTGTTACCAAAACAACTTAAACTCTCATGTATTCTTTCCACAATTAACTCTACCCAATCTATGTATCTCTTTTCACAAAAAATGACCTGAATAAAGAAATACATCCAATCCTCCCAATAAAAGGCTATTTGATTTCCCCACATTCTATGTATTAAAATGACTATATCCCTTACTTCTTGAATCAGATGCTCTTGGGTTAATGGGCTTGGTAGTCTAGAACCCCCCTTTTGAAATTTCAGTAACCATCGTATGGCTCCTTCTCTGGTATTTTCATTATGATAGTAATAACCTCCTGACTAATTGTAAGTAAAAACTTACCCTCTGTGTCCCTTATACACCTCTCAGCAGGATCATATCTGCTCATACATTCCAAAAATACTTCTGGACTTGACACAGCTGAAGAAAATGTTGCAGCTTCTACTAACCCACTATCTAGAATTTTCTGCATTAAAGGAGAACCAACAGAATTTCGTGCTCTTTCATGGAATTCCTCTAAGTCTACTGAAGACAAAAATGTATCCCCTATGTCAAGAAAAGAGAAGACTAACCAAGACTTCTGGTTTGTTTGAGGTACTTTCAGTCTCATTTTAGCTTTACAACCAGAAAATGCACAGCAGGATTAATTGACTGAATCGATTGAAGTATCAAATAACACTTTCAATTTATGAAAGCTAACGGGAAAAGAGGAAGAACTTGAGCTCACCTTTCATGCAGAACTAAGAATTCACAGAGTTGGAGGAAGAAATACCGCTTGGAGGAAGAAATACCGCCTGCACTAATCTTCTACTTACCAAACTGGGCAAATGATAAAGGCAAGTAACTTATTTTTAATAAAACAAATCCTAGGGACAAGCCTAAAATATCGGTCGCATGATTCATCATGATTTGAAACTGCATACTCATCCGTGCCAAATCATGCGGAAAAGATTAAATTCTGATAGTTTATTAATAACAAGGCTTTTCCCTCCATATCCTTACTTGGAATGATTATTCCCTAGTACGGACTTTTATCACAATTCATTTTCTCGAGGTTCATCTTTTAAATCAATAATATTACCTACATGCTAACACTTCTTCACTTTATCTCCAAAGTCATTGATCCTTGAACCTTGAACTTTGAACCCTTCAAAAAGTAGTTCAAAGGTTCAAGTTCAAAACAACATTAGAGAAAAACATACGAACATGCCTAAGCTTACACATTATAAAACATGACTTACACAAGACTTGCTTTGACATGTTGAACCGTGAACCTTGAACCACTAGAAAGGTTCAAGATTCAAGTTCAATGAACTATTACCACCAAGACCTTTAGTGCCTTATTAAAAACAAATCCATTATAGCACATACCACACTTGAACTTGAACCTTGAACTTTTGAAAAGGTTCAAACGACAGGTTTAATTCAAGAAAAATTGCAAAGACAAAATTTGAAGGACGAGGAAAGACATAATACAAGTGTGAACTAACATTGGCTCTAACTAGGGACTGGGACTGTAAAGGACCAAGACATGAACTTAGAATCTCTGGTTACGCAAACAAGTCTTTGAAAAGAAAAGACCAAAACACAACAAAACAAAACTAGCGACTAACTAAACACAACAAAATTTTATATACAAGACCTACAGTGGACTCCTATTTACAATTGATATAATTTCAAATCCTGTCCATTATAGGACAGGGGAAGAACAATACCATCCTGATATGCAAGTTTAAATGAATTTGGCCATTTTACCTCATGAATCAAGAACGGTCCTTTCTAGAGTGATTCAAACTTTCCATGTGCCCCTTTTGGCTCCCTTCTACTGTCCCAAAGTAAAACTTGATCACCCTACATAAATTTTCGTGGCCTGGACCTTCTGTCAAATATTTTCTTGACCCGCATCTGATTCTCTGTAATTCGATCAACCAATTTATCTCTTTCCTCTTCAATTCTCATTAAATGCATAATTCTCTTCTCCAGAGAATCTTGAAAATATTCATCCTCAACAACTATTTGTAACTTTGAAGTTGCAAGTTCCAAAGGAAGTGATAATTGATCTCCCATGCCATACACCAGTTCAAATGGCGACATTTCAATTTCTCTTTTTGGGGTTGTGCAATTTGCCCAGAGAGCCTCATACAGCTATTTGTGCCAATCTTTGAAGTTCTCACTCACCAACTTCTTCATAATGTTTATCAGATTCTAATTGCTTGACTCTACCTGGCCATTACCCTGTGGGTAATAATCCAAAGAGTGAGCAAGAGAAATTCTATGATCATAACAAAACATTGAGATCTCAGTGGAAGAGAAATTGGTTGCATTATCAGCCACAAAGGAACCCCAAAATGAACCAGAATATTTTCGTTAAGAAAATTACAAACAACCTCAGACGTTGTCTTCCTCACTGGAATGGCTTCAACCCATTTAGTAAAGTAATCAATGGTCGTCAATATGTGAGTATGTCCAACACTTGATGGAGGCAACAATGGACCTATAAAATCTAAACCCCATTGTTTAAACGGTTTATCAATAACTACGGGTCTGAGAGGTAATGTTGCAAGTTGTGGCTTCCCAATGAATAATTTGCATTTTTCACACTTAGCTACCCAAGCATAAGAATCCTTGAACATACCTGGCCAATAATAACAATTCCTCAAGATTTTATAAGCAATTACTATTGTTGAAAAATGACCACCACAAGCTTCATCATGAAAAGTTTTCAACGGTGACTCTTGAAGTGGCTTATCTACACAACACAAGAAAGCTCCATCCAACACTTTCTTGTACAACACATCCTTAAAAATGACATATTTAGCGGCTTTTAATATAATATTTCTCTTTTCTCTCAGAGAGAGATGCGTTGGACAATCTCCATAAGTCAAGTAATAAGCAACATCTGCAAACCAAGTGTCTTGAAGTCCAACAAACAAAACCAAGGGTAATTCCTCATTCCTTTCACTCTTACTTTCTGCAATTAATTTGCACAGACCTTGTCCGCTTACTAGTTTAGTTGGTTTTATATCTATATTGAATTCCTGGATCTTGGACGTACACCCATGAAGCTCTATTGTTCATCCCAATATCCTGTTGTGTTAGAATACTCTTAACAGCAAAGTGAGGCACATATACTACTGCATGAGAATGAAGAATGTAGTAGCTGAATTGTTTTACTATTTTGACAACAACAAAGGCCTACTTTTCCATCAGTGAATATTTCAATTCATGCTTTTTCAATGGTACACTTGTGAATGCTATAGGAATTTCCTCATTGTCTTCATTTTTCTGCAACAGGATTCCCAACATAGTATGTTCTGAGGCATAGCAATAAAATCTTTTTTTAAAATTGGGATTAACCAGAGTAGGTGCATGTGCAATAGCTTCTTTTATTGCTTCAAAGGATTTCTTTCCCTCATCACTCCACTCAAATACCTTCTTTTCACTTATCAGGTTCACAATATATCGAGTGATCTCTGCGAAATCTAGGACAAACCTTCTCAGAAAATTAACCTGTCCAAAGAAAGACTTGACTCCATTTCTATTAGATGGTAAACTTAGTTGTTGGATTGCCTTCACCCTTTCAGGGTCTACTTTGACACCTTCTTTTGAAACAATGTGACCCAATAATTTGCCTTCGGTGACCAAACATTGATTTTTTTGGATTCAAACACACTCCATGCTCCCTGCATCTTTGTAATACCTGCCTTAAGTCCCTTAGGTGATGTTTTCTTCTTTTTGAAAAGACCGTTAAATTATCAAGATATACAATAATTATTTTGTCCTTCAGGTGACCAAAAGATAAGTCCATGGCCCTTTGGAAAGTTGCTCCAGTATTAATTAGACCAAATGGCATCATATTGTATGTGAAGGTTCCCCAGGGGGTAATGAAAGTTGTTTTATGTTGGTCTTTCTCTACAACACTAATCTGGTTATAACCAGAAAAGCCATCAAGTATGGACATCATTCTTGAACCTGAGACTATTTACAGATTATGATCTATTGTAGGCGACGGGTAGTTGTCTTTCAGGCTGGCCTGATTCAAATTTATGAAGACCACACATATCCTTATCTCTCCATTCTTCTTACGAACAGGAACTATATTAGCTACCCAAGTAGAATGATGAATAGGATAAATAATCTTAGCTTTTAACATCTTATCTACCTCTTTAAAAATGGCTTCAGCAACTTTGGGGTTATAATTCCTCAGTTTCTGCCAAAAAGGGCTTGTTCCAAGCTTCAAAGGAATATGATGTTGAAACTTTCCTTCTCTAAAAATTTTTAAGTCATCATAACACCAAGCAAACACATCTTTGAATTCCATCAAGAGACTTATGAACCTTCTCTTTTCTTCAGGCATGCAAAATTTTCCTAAATTGACACACCTAGGATCCTTCTATGTTCCAATATTAATTCTTTCATATCCACCTGCATCCTGAGTTGCAGGAATTTGCTCATCCTCCTTTTTCCTAAAAGCATCATGGCAATCAAAGAGAAGTTCTAAAGAGACTAACCCTTTAGGAATCTTATTTCCTTTTAGCTGTATTACTCCATCATTTGTCTATTGACCCGATTCTTGATAAAAATCCTTGGACTTAGCCTCTAATCCTTCGAAAAAGGTGGTAGTGAACATTTCTAAGCAATGCAAGAAATTCTTAATTTTCTTGTCATTTTCAAAGACCTGCCAAATTTCTGAATTATCAAGTACACTTGGTTGATAAATCAACTGCACTCGGTAAGTATCATCTGTGGACTCAAGATGAGGGACTAGAAGAGAAGCTGAAACCGCTAAAGAACTAGCTTTAGAACTTTGCTCCCTAGGAATGGCCTCAATAGAGAAACAATCAAAACCTTCAATTTCATCCCACACTCTATTCATGTCATGTTGCAACCTCTCATTCTTGACATTAAATAGCCCTCTAACTTGTTTCACAATCAACTCAACATCACCCTTGGCCTGCAACAGCTGAACTCCCAATTTCTTTGCCTCAGAGAGTCCTAATAATAGAGCTTCATACTCAGCAGTACTATTTGTGTTCTTAAACTCCAACTTGAAAGAAAAAGGAATATATTTTCCAGAAGGGGGAATAAGAACAACTCCTGCTCCTGAGCCTAATATAGAACAGCTCCCATCAAACTCCATAACCCAAAGTTCATTAGTTTCTTGCAATCGGGAAGCAGAGGCTGTAACTTCATTATCAGACAAAATCATGTAATTACCAAAATCACCATCTTGGTACAAAATTTGTGCTTTAGGATCATCAGATGGAAAGACAATACATTTAGACTTAGGTTCTGGTTGTAGGATGACCTGCCTTTTCCCTATGGGAATAGTGGCCTGAGACCAATCCATCTTTATTTCACCACCTAAATCTTTACAAAAGCTACGACTAAGCAACATGCCATAGATTGCTCGGATATTAGCTACTAGAATAGTCAATTTAACTCTTGTATTAGGGTGAACAACAAGAGCTACTTGGACATCTTTAATTTGTCCTAATACAGGAATGTGCTTGGAGTCCATGGAGTAACACCTACCAAAGGTTTTTATCAAGGATAACCCTAGAGCTTTGACAACGACAGATGGCATGACATTATCCAAGGCACCAGAATCAATGATACAATTATTCAATTTGTGTCCATTTAGAAACAAAGACACATAAAAAGGATCAGGTTTAGGTTCAAGGATAGGCTCTGCTTCATCAGTTTGATGAGCAACAATTTTAGGTGAAGTTTCACGAACAACATGAAAAATTAGTATTTCTTCTTTTGAGAGATGCGTACAATTAATCGGTTGTTAAGTAACCTTTTCTTGTACATAAGCACTATTTTCTTTCACAAATTTAACTAATATATATCCAGTTCTTTAGGGTTCAATTTTAGATATTCAGCTGGTGTAATTTGAATTCAAGAAGATTTACAAAATTTAACAATATCAAAAGAACTTTCTGCATCTACAGGTTTTAGCAACTGCATCCCTTGAACCCGTAAATCATTATTATGGGAATGAGAAAGGATCTCTTTACCTTTAAAATTTCCAACCGAGGATGAAGAAGCGTCGTGGGATTTAATATTTTGTTGATTTCTGGTCAATATAGCACATGAAGGATCCTCCAAGGTAACCAAAATGTCACCTCCTCTTTCTGAATCAGACTCGTACTCCAGGAAGTGGATTTCAAAGTCGCCAGGCTACCTGGAAGATTATTCTTCACTTACTTCATTCAGTACCTCCTTAGAACCAATCAACTGAGAATAACGTACCATTTCTGGGTAGGAACTTCCATCATGGTCATCAGTAAGATGAAAAATACACATGTTAGCTTTTGGTGGAGGTGCCTCAATAGCTAGCCTTTGCTACATGGGGGGTAATTGTGGTGCTTTTCCCACGGTTCTTGTTGATTGATTTGGAAATCTTCTAGGAATATCTTGATAGGGTTGTGGATAAGTCATATTAAACTTAGGCAATTATCTCTTGAGTGTTATTACATCATTCATCAACCTCTGAATCACAGGGTCTGAGGAAGTTGTTGATGTTGATTCTTGTGCGGCAAGAGTTTGAACTTCTCTTTTCCATTTTCCTGCAGTGATTAAATCATCCTCCAATTCTATAGCTAAAGTCTTAGTAGCTTCTAAGTTTTGCACTCTCTGCCTACGGATCAAAAAGCTTATTTCTGAAGGCATTGAGTTAATAAAGAAACACTTCAAGTTATCATTAGAGGGCCTTTGATTGATCGGGATTTTATGAACTATCTTCTCAAATTTAGCAACAAAATCCCTTATTGTTTTTGGAATCTCCTTTTTCAACTAAGATAACTGAGCTAAAAGTGAGTGGTCATCTTTAGCTAACTTGAACCTAGCTTCAAATTTTATTTTAAGATCATTCCAATTCGTAATATCACCATTTGGTAAATGATAAAACCAATCTGCCACAGCATCAGTTAATGTTTGAACAAACAATCTTATAGCCACATCTTCATTCTGAATTGCTAATATACCACAAGCCACATTAAAGGCATTCAAATGCTCATCAGTCGTGACCTTCCCATCACCACTAAACTTGGGTAAGTGATCTATTGAGCCTTTCGGTAAGGGATTTAAATTATCTCCAAGACCAAGTGGGTCTACAGCTCGACCCCAAGGATTATTAATAGCCATGGGTAAAATAATGTTCAAAGGTGTAGGATTGATTACAGTAGGAAGAGCCACACCATGCAAAGTTAGGGCGTGACAGATGGATGATATAGGTGAAACAGGAGAAGAACTAGGAGGCCTACTTCTTGCTCTTCTCCCAGGTGTAAAGGAAGCAGAAAAATTTAAATTTTGCAGTTATTGAAATACACAATCAAAAACTCCTTCACGCCTCTGGGACCTAGTATATCTTCTTGACTCCAGCCTGTTTACAAAATAAACCTTCAATATGCACTAGGATGAATACTAAGGCTAATAACAAGACAACTATATGCATCTCATGATTCTATTTTAATCTACTATTCGACTCCCCAGCAGAGTCACCAAAAATCTGTTGGTTAACAGATTTGTCTTTCACACATTTCCATTCTTTGATCTTTGCATGCCCATTAATTGAAAAACAAAACCAACCAACAGTTGGATAACTATTAAAATAGCCACCCTCTGTATATGGGTACAGCTCCCTTAAAAATGATTTTCAATAAGCTTCAAGTTATCACAATTTTTATGCACACTTTTTACCCGAAAGTATTAAAGGCATATGAGTATTCATTTGTCAACACAAGATGAATACGGAAAATATTTAAAATACAAATTTTCTTCAAAGCTCACCAACTTTCATTTTTTTTAAACAGCAAGATAGATTTTTCAAATTTTTCTTTTGCACATTCACATCTAATGAAAAGAAAGATAACAAATTCTGGATTTGAATCAAATCTTCACAGAGGTTAGCATTCAATATATTAAATACATAGATTTAATAAATGAAACTTGATGTAATTTCATTCACAGATAAAATTGTCCTTCTTTCCAAAATAAAACATAACACTACAAAAGATAAAGCCCTTGTTCTATCTCTATCAAAAAGTTTTGGACCTTTCTAAATTATCAAAAACATAGTTATACAGCCACAACCTGGCCAACACTTATAACGGGAAACACGAAAAGCCAACAATTTCCACCCCGCAAAGTTAGTGGAACCAACATTTAAACAAAAATAAAATTGTCTTGCAACTAACAAGTGAACAGGACCTATCATCTACGGAAAACATTACTAAGCAATTCTAGTAACTGCTTCTTTCTTCCAATCCACATGAGCAGCGACAAAGTGTTGAATGGTTGTGTTATGAGGCAATCCCACATGTGTCATTCACTGCTTCCAGACCTCTTTTTCCCTATGAACCTGTGCAACTTTGTCAGAGTGACTATCCAGATGTCCAATGCATAAAAACAGGAGCGATTCAATTTTAGCAATGACACTTAAGTCATCCAAAATTAGACCCTTAGCTTATTTCACATAATTGATTTTGTCTTTAAATGATTCCATTATAACCTCAATCGTCTCAAGGGTTCTTCCATCATCTTTCAGACATTTTATCCCAATGCACACAAGTTCATTTCTCATGGAGGTAACTAATTCTGCAAGCTGATTTACCAACTTCGCGAATTCCTCATAAGCCTGTTTTATCAAGGAATTTCCCCATTCAATGTTCCTTTGACAAACATATAAAATCCTATCATCCAAGCCTGCCACAGGTTTTTCAATAAGAAACTTCATTACCCCATAACTTTGCACTTCTCACATCTATGCTACTTTTGATGCCCATTTAGCTTCCTCATTTTTCCAATTGATGATTTTGACCTCCAACTCCTTCATCACTTGTATCACCCCATCATATACTCTGCTTAAATTACCAAAGTATTCGACACCAGACTTTAGAATTCTTTCTAACCACTCCATCACAGTTTCTATCATCAACCTGCATTTTTGTATTTGTTCCAGAGTCTTCTAATTTGCAAGGCACGTAGGATCAAAAGACATTAGAGTTTGTGACAAAGGTTGAGGGTTTGGATCATTAATTGCTCAATATAATATGCCATCCTTCATAATATTTCTTTCATTTGTTGCTTATCTTTCTCATCTTTCCAAGTCTTGGTTATGATCTTCTTTGTTGAAGCCTCAAGATGAAGAACATTTGTAGCTCGAGAAGCAGTTCCAATATTTACCTTTTCAATAGAAAAGTCCTGAGCTATAGGGTTTTATGTATTCTCATTTGTCAACGGATATGCTATCTCTACGATCCAGTTCCCACTATCTGCATCAAAATCAATTTTTACATAGTTTTTGACTTCTTCACTTTAGGATTTTTTCCCAAACATTTACTCACCATGTCCTCTGCTGGAATTGAGGCTGGAACAATGTTTCTCTTCTTGATGCTTAACATGTTTTCTAACCATATTGGGCCTGAAGGAACTTGAAACTTATCTGAATTAGTTCCTATTTCTTTTCCATCCCTTACTATCATTGTAGTGACTGTATTTAAGGCTTCTTGCATCTATTGATTACTACTCTGATCAGCCAGGCCTTGTTGTTCTTTATTCAAATCAATTGTGGTGGTATCCATCTCAAGGTCAACTATCACAGTATCAATAGGAGAGGATCTTCTTTTGCCCCTTGCTTTGGATTGGGTAATTCTGACAAAAGTTGACTCCTCTTTGCTTTGCACTGTCTTTGCTCTATGTCCTCCTTTGCCCTATTTCTGTAAATAACCCGCAGCACAAGATGGAACGAGTGAGTTAGATACCAAGACCTTCGTGGGTGAGATTGAATCTTTCCTTGAGCTTCTACTCAGTCTTCGCTCTTTAAGCCACTTTTATGTTCTTTGAATGACTGAGAATGTCCTCATTTGAATTTGTTCTTCCTCGTCTTTTTTCCAATCAATTTCTGGTATTACTCCTTGCTGCCTATCATCAAAAAATTGGAAATCAAGCAAATAATTTTCATCATCAACAACATTTGCAGTGTTCATCTTCAGACCATAATCCCTAATTTGTTGCATTGTGAGTCTTAAGTGATCTCTTCTTCGTACCTCATTCTCATCCACACAATCTGCCCAAAAGTCTTCTAGACTTGGTACATGTTGAAAATTCTCCCTAAATGTAAGGTGGGTCATTGCAAATCCTTTAATATCAAACTTAGTGCGGGGAAAATACAATTGAAAATTGAACTTTTTGAACTCTAATTCTAAATTCAAAGCTTTTGAAACACTGTTACAAGTGTAATATGTCAGTTTAATGGGAAAAGAAACCCCTGTTTGGTGTTCTTCCCCATATTTCTGTTAGGTCCCGGAGGCAACTGAGAGGGGGGGGGGTGAATCAGTTGTCAATTAGATTCAAACCAAAAAAACTTAACCAACTTAATGCTTAATACTGGCAAACCAGTTTAATACGCCGGTAGACAGTTTTAATAGTTAATTGCTATACCAGTAAGGATTAGTGCATGAAACATAAAGACAAAGTCATCCACAACACATAACACCAATATTTGTATGTGGAAACCCTGTAAGGGGAAAAATCACGGTGGGAAACCTTACCCACAATCAGATGATATTACTGCAAATAGTAAGTGTACATAAATGGGATCTACACATGCAGAAAGGCCAAGTGCCTAGAGCTCACTGCTCAATCACAAAATGGGAGTCACACTGACTACAATTGGATGGTTAAATCCAATAAGAATGTACTGCACAAAATAGCATCTTCATATGCTAGATTCAGTACCGATGTAGTTCTGATTTTCTTCACAAAAACCCTCCTTCAATATTCAAATGATGTCTATGTGTATAGCTCTGCTTATTCTTGCATATACCTTCACACAATCCTTTTTCACATTCCACACTTTTGATCTTACAAATAAGATCTTACATTTATACCATAACCTAAGACCAATTTTAGTAGGTCAACTCTACAAGATATTACAATAAAAACATTTTACAAACAATACAATATCCGGTGCAATAACTTATTCAACATGTCGGCTTAATGCATTTACAACAATAATTAATCATCTTCATAGCGTGTTGTGCTAAACTGGAAAAGATAAACATGTCGGTGTAACCTGGACCTATTTGTCGGTAATAGCAAATATGCAAATGCTAATGTACCAATAAACAAAACTCTAAAACAAAGTGTCCACACGATGTCTTCGACATAACCAAGTGTTTTCCATATTGTTCCAAGTGTCGGTGATCATTATATCTTTCCGGTGTACCAGATACCAGTGATTGTGCATGAGTCACTTGCTTGCCAGTGAATATTGTTGATTCTCCAAAGTGCCAGAGTTGATAAGTGTTTAGTAGGTGTTGACATCAATGACAAAACCATACCAAAATACAAACAATTTCTTATCTATATGAGCAAGTTGCCTGCACACTTCAATTAACACTTGCTTGTAAAAGACATATCTTGGCAACTTGTAGGGTTCACCTTCAAAACCACCAACCCTCAAATAAGTGACCCTGGAGAAATGAATATAAAAGTTGCCATATATGTTTATAAACTGCATGATGTCCTCAGTTAATCTCTTATGAATATCTCCTTTTAACTCAAACACTAACCTGCCAAGAAAAATATTATGAACCTTGTAATAATTTTTAGTGACTCTATGTTGTTGCAAATGTGGGTAATATTATATATCCTCATGTCATTCTGCCAATTTTCATGATACAGACCTACCCATTGATAGGTGCAAGCTAAACATTATATGAGGTAAGAGGACATATAGAAATTTTTGTTACCAAAACAACTTAAACCCTCATGTATTCTTTCCGCAATTAACTCTACCCAATATATGTATCTCTTTTCACCAAAAATGACCTAAATAAAGAAATACATCCAATCCTCCCATTAAAAGGCTATTTGATTTCCCTGCATTCTATGTAGTAAAATGACTGTATCCCTTACTTCTTGAATCAGATGCTCTCGGGTTAATGGTCTTGGCAGTCTAGAATCCCCCTTTTTAAAATTCAGTAACCAATTTCTAGCAATGACACTCCTATAACATGACTTCTTCTCAGAGAAAAGTCCTTGCGACTTACATACTGTCCAGTCCTCATATTGCGCCTTGTCTGGTATTTTCATTATGATAGTAATAACCTCCTGACTAATTGTAAGAAAAACCTTACCCTCTAAATCCCTTATACACCTCTCAACAGGATCATATCTGCTCATACATTCCAAAACTACTTCTGGACATGACACAGCTAGAGGAAATGTTGCAGTTTCTACCAACCCACTATCTAAAATTTTCTGCATTAAAGGGGAACCAGCAGAATTCCACTCTCTTTCATGGAATTCCTCTAAGTCTACTAATGGTAGAAAAGTATCCCCTATGTCAAGCAAAGAGCACACTAACCAAGACTTTTGGTTTGTTTGAGGTACTTTCAGTCTCATTTTAGCTTTCCAACCAGAAAAATGCACTACAGGAAGAATTGATTGAACCGGCTGAAGTATCAAATAACACTTTCAATTTATGAAAACTAACAGGAAAAGATGAAGAACTTGAGCTCACCTTTCATGCAGAACTGAGAATTCACAGAGTCAGAGGAAGAAATATCGCCTGCGCTAATCTTCTACTTACCAAATTGGGCAAATTGTTGGTGTAAATAATTATTCATCTTGGATATTATTACACTATACTTAAATTTACTTAGGAAAAGCATTGCATAGTAGTTTGGGTATGAGACACTTGGGTGTTTGTGCCACATTGGGATAGTGTGTGTAGGAGAATTTCCACCTTTTGTGGTCTTATCTTGTTGTTGCATTCCACCTTCGGTGGGTGATCCACCTCATGTGGAATATTATATTGTTTCTCCTACCTACCCACACGTATTTCCTACCTACCCTTGTTTCTTATTGAGCCACATGTCATGTGTGTGTGCTCCCATATCCATAAGCCTTGCCTATATAAGCAGGCTTATATTCATTGTATGTAACTTTTGATGATCCAGTTGATCAGTATTTTCATCTTGATAGAATACAGTTTATTCCTATCATATATTTTGTCTCTCTTATTTGTGTTTTTCATTGCCTCTAGATCTTGGCAAAATCTCACATGGTATCAGAGCCATTAGAGTGCCATTGGTTTGCCAATTGAGAGAAATTTGGGGTTTGCATTTTGGATATTAATTATAACTTTCACTTCAATAAAATAATACTAATAATTATTATTATAATATAATATAAACATTCTAGTGAAAATATACATTTTTATTGAGAATACAATCCTAATTTAATTATAGAATCTATATAATTATAATTATAATAATAAAATTAATATTATACTTAATTATTGATTATTAGTTTAAGATTATATATTATTTTAATTATGTTGAAGGAATTTCTTATGTGAGCTTTACAAGCTCAATGGGACGATCCACGATTGATCTCATCTTAGAGGTATGCAAGACATTTGAAATGTTTACAAGCATTAGATGGAAAAGCAACAAAAATCCCTCAAAAAATTATTTAAATTCACCCAATATATTAAATCTTAAAATTTTGTTTAAAAATAATTTCATTTGATAAAATATAATGTTTTTTATAATTAGATACACAAATTCTTTTTTATTTTAAGTTAATTTTCTTGTTAATTACGCTAAAGGCATTCCCTCTATGAGCTTTACAAGCTCAATTGGACGATCCATGGTTGATCTCATCTTAGAGGCATGCAAGACATTTGAAATGTTTACAACCATTAGATGGAAAAGCAACAAAAAACCCACAAATTTTATTTAAACTCACCTAGTATATTAAATTTCTTAGAATTTTGTTTAAAAACAAATTCATTCAATAAAATACAATGTTTTTTATAATTAGATACATAAATTATTTTTTATTTTAAGTTGATTTTCTAGTTAAAAGTGATTTTTTTAGTAAAATAAAATGCTTTTTAGTTAATGTATATCTATTTGGTATTTGGTATATTTAATTTTATTTAATTTACTAATCATTTAAGACTTCTAATATGAAATGATTTGCATGCAAAAAAGAATAAATTAGAATTGAAAGTTAGTTTTAAATTTGGATTTTAGTCTTTAAAACTTATTCTAAAATTATAATTAGTCATTGTTGATTTATTTTTAAATAAAAAATTTATTTTGTTTAATTACGCTAAGAGGCATAACACTACAATGGCACCCACCCATATTTTTCCATGTAATTTTAATGACTAGAAAAAAAAATTGATGAATAGGCATTCATTTTATTAATATTCAAGATAGAAATACATATTCACAAAAAAATGATGGGTGGTAAGAAAGCACACCCCCAGAAGTCACATGGGCCTAGCCTAGAGAATCAAAAACAACAATAAAAGGCCATCAAGCTGCAAGAGCAGTGCCCTCAGAAGGCGGTGGATCATGATCATCAGGGTGACCCCAACCAGAAGTGGGGGTTGGGGTGACGTCAGAAGAGACCAGTCGTCGTCATCGTGCTCCTTCTCTTTATCTTCTTCAGCCCTACGGGGGAAAATTTCCAAGGCAAGCCATGAGAAAAAATTTCCAGAGGGCCCTCTAGAACCACCAAGAGGAGTGGAAGTCGGCCACCTAGAAGCACTGCCAGGCCACCCAGAAGCATTACCAAGCCACCCAAAGGTGCCACCATGAGGAGCTGGCGTAGGTGTCACTCTTAGGCTTCTCGGTGTGGTTCTCGTCCTCGCAGGCGAATGCATTCCCCTCCTCTAGGGTGGACTAGGGGTGACTAGAAATTTAAAAATGAGTTAAAGACAAATATAAATTAAAAAGAAACTTTCTATTATTATTATTTATAATAGTGACTAGACAATGGATAATTTAAAAATAAATTTAAGAGTAAAATCTAAATTAAAAAGAAACTATCTATTATTATTATTTATTAAAAATGAAAAAAAAAATTAAATCTAGATTTAAAAGAAACAAATATTTTAAAAAGGCAACTTATTATTAATGCTAAGAGATTTCCAAATCCATAGAATAAAGTGAAATTAGTTTTTGGATTCAATTGTGTATAAGCTTTTTGTATCAACATTTCGGATCACACTCTGTGATCCATCATCGGGATAATGAGAGCCAAAAGAATCAAATAAGATGTTCAGTTGCAGACCAAGCACAATGATTCCTTTGGCTCTCATTATCCTGATGATGGATCATGGCGTGTGATCTGAAACGTTGATACAAAAAGCTTATACACAATTGAATCCAGAAATTAATTTCACTCTAACTTATTATTATTTATTAAATGTAAAAAATATATATTTTTAAATCTACATTTTAAAAAAAATCTAATTTATAAAATTATGGTTCTAAATCTAGACTTAAAAGAAACTTCTATTTATTTATTTTTTGCATGCAAATCATTTCATATTCTAAGATAAGACTCAAAAAATTATATTTTTAAATCTAGATTTAAAAGAAGTTTCTAATTTAAAAAATTATATTTTTAAATCTAGATTTAAATGAAACTTCTATTTTTTTTTGTAAGACAAAAATCTAATAAATATTAACCATATGAAATTAATTAATCTATCCTAGAGGTAAAGATTTTTTAAATTTGATAATTTCGGCGTCCTCTACATAAATTTTATTAATAAAATATAGGTATACTAGTTTATGTGTATTAGATAATAAATATTTGTGAATTTTAAACATTATAGTTTAGTATAATTTTAAAGTTAATTGTAAGCTTAAATTAAAATTGAAAGTTAGTTTTAAATCTCGATTTTAGTCTTTAATTTATTATAAAAGTATAATTAGTCATTATTGATTTATTAGTCCCATCTATCTATAGGCAGAGACTAATGTTTTCATTTCACTCATTAATTTGCTTTGAAAATTATGTCAAAAATTTTATTCTATGCTTTATCTTGATTTTTTATTAAAATCATTTATCTCTTCATTTTGTATTTTTTATTGGCCCATACTTTTTCCATTGGGTTTTTACCTTTTCATTTAAAAAAAAACCGTGTGGCGAATCAAATGTGAGAAAAATATTGGAATGTTTTTCTAATGTTTTTTAGATTATGATATTGATTTTTATTTTATATTCATTCTTATCCTTATCCTTGAGAATTTAAAAGAAAGAAGAAATTAAAATATTGGAATGGTTTTCTAATGTTTTGTAGATTATGATATTGATTTTTAGTTTATATTCATTCTTATCCTTATCCTTGAGAATTCAAAAGTAAGAACTTTTAGTTTAGGGACAATTATTCTTGCGAAAGGAAGGGTTGCAATTTACTAAGTTTTAGATGCATGTTAAACGATTAATACTTTTCAATTGATTGTAATGTTTTATTTGTTTTTCCTTCAAACAAAAAGTTTTCTCATGCAGACTTCATGAAAAACTTCTTATAATCATCATTGATTGCACAACACAATCTTCAGGTTAGTCACGTACAATCTACTGATTTTTTTATTTTTGGAACTATTAATACTTTGTTTTGGGAGACACAACATTCAGTAGGTTTTATTCTTATTTAGATATTAATTTCAAACTAAGCCTTTTCTATCACTAATACATTTGGCCTAAAATTCCGACGGAGGTTTCCGACGAACAAGGTATATTGTGATCAAATTTGATTTTTTTTTGAAAAAATGTCTGATTTCGTGGGAATTTCGACAACAATGCAACATTTGGTTTCGACAGAGAAGGAATTGGCAATGACATTTTGGTTTTTTTAGAAAAAGTGCCTGCGTTCGTCGAAATTCCGACGACCACGTGCATTACTTCAAAAAAAAAAAGAAAAGACCAAGTCATTTCATAAATCCTGTGTCTTCATCCGTCAACCTCTACCATTACTTAGTCCCACCTCTTCCTCCCGCCTCTACCATTACAAAATCCCGCCTCTATAGGGAACTAGTCGTGGAATGAAGTGGTGTTGCAGGAGCAGCTATACCAGGATACCAGGCGACGGGAAACTTTCCTGCAACTTCATGGTAGGAATTTTGTTATGTTTTTTATTTGTTTTTGTGTTTTGTTAGGAATTTTGTTATGTTTTTGTTTTTGTGTTTTGTTAGGGTTCCCTAAGAGCCTCCCTCCTTTCAACTGAACTATCCAGAACCTAACTTGCTCATCCGGGGGTGAACTACCTCCATCCTTTGGGCCGGCTTCAATCCCTCTTCCCTGGGATGGAGCATAACAACTGTGGATCGATCCTTTGACCAAAAAAAAATCAGATGGAATAGATCTTCTTCCACCATAGAATAGTAGGGGCATACAATAGTAGGGGCCCCGGCATAACCCCTCTCTCCATTTATCATTGTTCTCACAGACATGACTGTAGAAGCAACCAACGTCCATTTAGCTAATAAACCATCGATCAATTGATCATTTTTCTCGCAGACATGACTGGTGAAGTGACTGAAATCAATGACCCTAACCTACACCACAGATTGAATGAAGGTTATCCCGGAATCTGAAGCAGTGAAGGTGAGCTTCCATCTGGAATGGGGAACCCTTGCAAGGAGAGGTGCTAGTTGTTCCTCACTGCTTCCCTTCATCCAGCAGAGGCAACAAAGAAAGCAGCCTCGATGATAGATCCATCTCGTGATCCTATGAGCAACTACTACTATAGTTTTCCTTCACTGCTCTATGCTCTGATGTCTTCTACTACTCAAATTGAGGTGAATATGTACAAATTGAGGTGATATCCCTGCTGCAGAACCGTGAGAGAACTGTGTAGTGGTTGAGTGCTATTTTTTGTTGGTTTTTTGGAAGGGAGCATAAGTGTACCGTTGGGAAGGTGGTATAAAATGGTGAAAGATGATAAGATAGGGAGGTAAGTGATGAACGATGTAATGGTGAAAGAGTAAGTTAGGATATGTTAGGGGTTTGGAAGGTAGGAAAGTGAATGGGGGGAGATAAATTAAGGATGTGAAGGATGGAATGGGGTTAGGTAGGTGAACTAAAAGTAAGTGTGTATGAGGTTAAGGTTTAGGATAGGATGTAGGAAAGTGGAGGAGGTTAAGATAGGGGATATGAAAGGTAGATGGAAGGTAATAATGATAGGAAGTGAGGTAAAGGTTATGAGGTGTGGGTTAGAAAATAGGGTGTAGGAAATGGAAGGAACCTGGTCATATCACTTTGAGAGTTTTCACCAAGATGAGTAGCCCGAGTATGGACCTCAAATCTTACAAGCCATGAGGATCCACTTGTAGTAGAGGAGCATATACTTGCATCTTGGGAGCTTATTAGGAGTTTGCCTTGAATTTGGGAAATACACATAGAGGAGATATAATATTGATGAATACACATTACCTAGCCTCATCATGCATAAATACAAAACGTATAGACTATAGCAAGCACATATCATGAGTCAAAGGATCATATTCAAGAGTTGCTTCATCTCCTGTCCTCTACATTTTTAAGATCCACAAATGGGGTTGAGGTTAAGTCTTGGTTACTTAGCTTGGACTTATGCTTTGGGTTGCATCTATATGTGAGCAACTTAAAGCAATAATTTTCAATGCAATTTTTGAGAGGACTTGATCCCACCTTGTGGTACTGGGAGGATAAAATGCACCAATGGAAACCCTCTCCAGATACCATTTTGGAGTGCTTCAAAGTGTCTTCTATTTCAAAATGTTTTTGACAGAGATGCATAGATGAGTTTCACAATTTACATAATAAGGTTTCATAGTGGCTCAACATGAGAGTTAGTTTTTGGAGTTCTTGTAGTTTGTATATTACATTCAAGACAAGTTACTTGTCAATTATTTCATTAGGGGTGGAAAGCCCAAAATTTCAGTTTTCCTACACATGGCCAATCCAAATGACTTTAGGGTTGCTATGGCAAAGTCTCTTATGGAAAAGGAGGTACATGGGAGGACACAAGAGGCATGAGAGAAGTTTGTAACCAGCTATGGCAAAGTCTCTCATTTTAGGTATGAGAGACTATAGGGCTATCAAGCTAGGCCTTCTATGACTCAACAACCTTTTAGGGGAGACTCTAGTGTTTTTAGTAATTAGGATCTTCTAATTATGGTGGGGCCTAGCCAACATAGGGTTACATGAGAGGCACATGTTATGTATATGTTAGTATCAATTAGAGAGTGCCCACAAGGTTTTAGAGTAGGTGGACACCATCCTAGGATGTCAAAGTAGATAGTTGATATATGGGTTTTTACCCTCCCAACCACTCAACATATACCACCATGGGTCTTTACCCTCCCAAACACACAAAGGTCAAAGGAAGATTCACTGCTGCAACACTCACTTTTTGTGACAATCTCAAGCACTTAGCTAGAACAATCACTCCTTTCGTGGCCATTCTTCTTCACACAACACTCTCTAACATTAATTATGATGATAGTGTACCTCCTTAAACCTTCCACCAACACCTAACTCAATACCAAACTCTTTCCCAATCTCTCTAATGGACTAATTAACTCAACTCACTGTGAAATTGTGATAGTCAATGCAAGGTTTAGGACAGTAGTAATTAGGATCTTCTAATTATTGAGGGGCCTAGCCAACATAGGGTTATATGAGACAGGGGTAAGTTCAATAGTGATTTCTCCTTCAATTATTGATGAATGCTTGATTGCCTATTCACTTGGAATTGAATTGATTTTATAATTAAGAAATGAATTGTTTGATCAGATGCCTCAAAGAAATGTGGTCTAATGAAATGCTATTATTGTAGGATATACACAAACAATGTTTGTTGAAATGGATTTACAAAATTCCAACGAAATCTGATCGGTGGGTATAAAGTCAGACCCTACAATGGCCAGCAGCCTTTACCCTCTACAACCTTTGCCAGCATTCTTCCAGTCTGTGTGAAAATGAGAGCTTGACAACATTCTTTCACTTTTAACTAGCTAAATTTTTCAAGAATTTTATCTCTAGATTTAATATTTCTTTTCTTGCATGAATCTATTAATTTTGAGATAATAGATCTTGCCTTCATGAATTGATCCTAGTTTATCCCTTTAACCTTGATTAATTTATTTAGAGTGTTTCGTTCCATTTTAATCCTTTCTTTTACAATTAAATATTATTAAAAAATTGTATTATTGTTCCAAATTTTGTGGATATTTAGGAGACACAAATAAACTATAAATGTAATCATTCCATATTTTTGTAGGAGATATTGGAATGAGACTAATAGGAAGAGTAGTAAACATGAGTCACAATGAGAACTTTAGAGTAAATCTAACCATTATAAGGAAGATTAGCTTGAAAAAATAGAAGCGTAACTTATTTTCCAATATGCAAGATTATTACTTGGGAAAGAATCTTGAAAGAGGATTGAAAAGATTCCTTTAGCTAACATTGTCTCACTTGTCCAAAATTATGAGGAAGGATTTATTAATGAAATGGTCATTAACAAGATGGAGAGAATAATAATTAGGAAGAGATAGATTTCACATGCTACTAGGTGACTAGATTGGAGAGAAACTAGAGTCAAATCATTTAGCTTGGCCATGACACAGAGTCTTAGAATAGATGCCAACCTTGGTGAATGGAATGAAAATCCCAAACAATTAATGAATGGTGAGACAAGTAGAGGCATCTATAAATTTTGCTTTGAATAAAATAAAGAAAAAATGGGAGTAAAACCAAGGGAAATGCACATGGAAAGGATAAAGGGTTATTTCTATGAATACTCATCCCACTCCATGCCTTCTTAGATATGAATGATATTTTAAAGGGAATTATGGATTTTAATGAATCCTATTTTCTTTGGTTTAATAATAAATTGAAATAAATGATAGATATGCAATGCAAAAATCTTGGTTATGATTTTGAGTGATTTAGGACTTCAAAATTTTTACTAGACCATGCATCTTGGTACTTCTTACTTTTAGAAGCTCACTCCTCTAATGTTTGATAAGATAGATATGAATGATTGACCTTAGACTACATATTTTTAAAGATGAAGGTGCATTCGGGGTTTAGATGATCTTCCATGACCAAGTCAAAGGAAAGTGATATAAACCTATTTTAAAAATCATATTATCATTGTACTCAAGCCATTTGGAAAATATAAAAAAATATATCCAATCTCTTAACTATTTTTCTCAAACCTAGCATTTTTTTTGCCCATGTGAGTGCTCCATTCCTAGAACTAATAAATAAAGAGTGTATTCATGTAGATAAATGAATTAAAATCAATTTGTGATCGTAAACATTCACAAAGAATGTATAATTATTTTATTTATGATGGACTTTTAAATGTAATAAATTATCTCCTATAGTTATCTCCTAAAGGTGGGCCATTTAGGTCCATATATGATGAAAATCAAAATAAATAGTTTGAAGATAATATTAGTTACCTAAAGGATATTCCACTTGATTATTTGGTATATCATAACTATTTTGACAAATTTTGAAACCATTAGAGGTACCTTTTGCTTCTTTAGATGAGGCATTCATTCATGTTGAAGTTGTGATAGCTTATTTGCCTCTTTATAGACAACAAATTATCCATACGAATTATTATATATACTTGTAAACTCCATCCCAAACCACCTATTTCACTCTTCTTCCTTTGTGTACCTCTTTTATTCTTCCATTACCTCTTTGCTTACCGAAATTCAATCCAAAACATTGTGTATATAGCATCAAAAAAATTCCATATTTGATTAATATTATCCACAACATATCGAAAAGACAAATACCACACTTACTATGTCATCAACCAAAAATAATTTACTTACATATTCAAAGAGTTCAATAATGGAGAAACATCCATGCGATGCTCTACACATGTCCTCGAAGGTTCAAGAAATACTTATCATCTATTGGTCCAAACTTTAAATCACTTTCCATGCATGAAAATAATTGCAACCATACACAATTTCCCACCCAATAGATTCTCTCAAACTAGTTTACTATCTTAACATAGGGTCAAGGAAAAGCGGGCCAAAATAGGAATCCAAGTGTCTTAAAAGCCTTCAAGACCATAGTGGTGAGGATTGAATTTCTTTCTTTAGTGGTATCTTTCTCTAGATTAATTAGTTGGGGATTCTATTAGGACCTTTTCCTAATATCATAGCATTCCATTAGATCATGTTTCTTTGATGCATCTCACCAAACAGTTCATGTGCTTTCATGTCTATACTTCCATATTTTCCGAACATGTCAAACAGAGCATTTCCAATCGTAAGCATCTGATATTAATTGCCCTTACCTTATGCTTTGATGGAAGCCCATACTCTGTTCCAAAGCTCCCATTTTGGCACAGGTAGAGAGTACGTTGGCAAATAAAACTGATCAAAATGGAAATCTATTTGTTGCATTGACTGCATTGTGAGGACGCTTATGTATTTCATCGACAACATAAAGCAGGAAAGGACATGAGAATATCTCCTCGGGGAGGTATTCTATGACAGCTGTGAGGTAGATGAGAGTTTCTTATGCCATTTGCTTTGTTCTATGCAGTCAAACGTGGGAACACTGTTTGAATTCAAATGCTAATGGTGATTGTCTTTTTAACAGAAATAGATGGGAAGGGACGTCAAGGGAAGGAATGGGCCCACAGCACACCTAAGCAGTCAAAGCTTAGTGTGTGTTGTTTAAGGCTGCCCCCTTAAGACATCATAATTGATTGGCTCTTCACTCTTAAGACATCATACATATTTCCACAGATACAACACAAGTTAAATGTATCCCAAGTCGATGCAAAGCAACCTCTACTCCAGAGATCACCAAAAAATGGAGAAAGAACTTTAATTTAATGCCATCAGGATAAAAGTCTTTAATCAAGATAGATAAATGGTATGCAACTGGATTTATTTGGAATGCATTACCCAAACACCACAATCGATCAGTCACCTTTGAAAAGAAAGTGGTATGATGAAATATTTAGGCATAAAATAGATGAAATGCACTCCATACTACTGCTGCACAATATTTTGGTCGGTGATATTTTTAAAATAGTAAAGGAAGGTGTATGGAACAGCCAAATTCTTATCATTATAAAGAATGAATATTTTAAGATCCTTTTATGATGTGTAAGTTGAGAATATTTTATGAAAGGTCCCTAAATGAATACACTTTAAACTGATTTTAATATACCTTGAAGTGTGCAATATGGGAGGTTTGTATTCTTAATCTCCTGCCCATTTCTTAATTTAAAAGATGATATCTTTATTAAATATCTCCTCTATTAAATATCTTTATTAACTTTATTTCTCCTTCAATTCTTGTTGAATGCTTGATTGCCTATTCACTTGGAATTGAATTGATTTTATAATTAAGAGATCACTTGAATTGTAGGTAAACCCCTTCAAATGACAGGGTAGGCTTCCTTTTATACCTAATATATGTCTTGAAAGCATTTTATCCTGATGGCTTTAAATTAAAGTACTTTCTCTTCTATCTGGTATTGGTGGAGCAGAGGTTGCCTTGCATTGTCCTAGGATACATATTTCCGCAGATACAACACAAGTTAAATGTATCCTAGGTCGATGCAAAGCAACCTCTACTCCAGAGATCACCAGAAAATAGAGAAAGAACTTTAATTTAATGCCATCAGGATAAAAGGCTTTCAAGACAAATAAAATTTGAGTTTGATTGTCATCATTTACTTTGCCAAATTCTTCACACGTAACTCCTGAATCAATTTCCTACTCACAAGAATTTTATTAAGTCTCAAATATAGGGAAATGGAAGGCTTCAAATAGAAAACTTGTACATGCAACTAAATCCATTGACTAATCAGAAGAACAAAATTAAGAAACGATTTGATCATCTGAGAGATGTTGTAGACTTGCAACTCACCAGCTACTTAGTTTTTGCGGGTAAGAATTTTTTTTGGTTATGGTTGTGGTGCTTATAGGGACACATTTACAAATTTAAATCTATTTTCACTATTTAATGGTTTATGGGTTTGTAATGGTAATTTAATGTTCTTTCATATTTTTGTATATATTCTTTATAATAGCCTATTATATTGATTTGTTCTATTATGGATAATGGTGTGGGTCAGACGGCTTTGCCGTCGGTGCATGAAAGAATTGAATGAGTTCTACTTTTTAAAATTACATGAAACATTTTTAATTTATTTGATTAAGTGTTATTTGCAAAAAATGATTATCAATGATGTTTCCTTTCTCCAAGAATTGTCCAGGATCTTTCCATCAGATAATATGTAACATCAAATGACTAAATATTTTCTTTACAAATGCTTATTTTATTTAATTATTATCTAAGCGTGAATTAAAATTTATATCTGTACGGAAGCAGAACATACAAGCTGAAGAGTCATGTGCAAGCAAATTTCCTAAAAGAAAGCAAGCAGGCATTATCTTGAATGACATGGAAACAAGCTCATCAGCTGCCTAGAAGAGAGGAATTGGAGAATGGTAGAGGAAAGTGTTTAAGGGTGATAAATAGATAGAGAGTATGCAATACAAACAAACAATGTCTGGAGTGTCTGATGTGATGTCTCTAATTTATGTCCGGAGGGACTAACTGGTTTTGGAGTTCCTGTGAAACCTATTGGGCCACACTTGGAGGAAATCAATGTGTTCATGCAATGAGCACCTTTTTTCTATTATGAGAATGATGTTTTTGCACCAAGGGATATTTGGAAGTCACTATCCAAAAGTTTCTATAGTGTGGAACTAGAGTTGGCGGACTCGAAGTAATTTTCATCTTTCAGAAGACCAAGAGGTTGTGTACACAATCTCCCAATAGAAGGGCAATTTCAAGCATTACCTCTCCCCCCCCATGACTATTCAGGAAGCACTTCCTTGGACAAAGGACTATTGGCCTCTATGGGATCAAAGAAAAAAATTGAAGCATAGACTCTAGACGATGTGGTGGTGTCCTTCGTGAAGAACTCTGCATTATAATTGAAAATTCACGAGGGAAACTGCAAGAAAGTGAAGAGAAATACAATCTTGAAAAGAGGGAAGAATGGATCTTGGTTTGGGTAGGGCCAAGTTAGGTGGCTCCTCTAGAGGTTAACGAGATAGAAATATATTAGGATTTGAAAAAGATCACACTCGTGGAACTTTGTGTGCGAGAGATCGATTGCGGTGTTTGGGTAATGCATTCCAAATAGATATAGTTGCATTCCAAATGGGTAATGTCTTGATTGAAGACTTTTATCTTGATGGCATGCAACTATATCTATTTGGAATGCATTACCCAAACACCACAATCGATCACTCGCACATGAAGTTCCATGAGTGTGATATTTTTCAAATCCTAATATGATTTCTATCTCATCAACCTCTAGAGGAGCCACCTGACTTGGCCCCACCCAAACCAAGATCCATTCTTCCCACTTTTCAAGATTGTATTTCTCTTCACTATCTTACAATTTCCCTCGTGAATTTTCAATTATAGTGTAGAGTTTTTCACGAAGGACACCACCAAATCGTCTAGAGTCTATGCTTCAATTTTTTTCTTGGATCCCATGGAGGCCAATAGTCCTTTGTTTGAGGAAGTGCTTCCTGAATAGTCATGGGGGGGAGAGGTAATGCTTGAAATCACCCTTCTATTGGGAGATTGTGTACATAACCTCTTGGTCTTTTGAAAGATGAAAATTACTTCAAGTCCGCCAACTCTGGTTCCACACTATAGAAATTTTTGGATATTGACTTCTAAATATCCTTCGGTGCAAAAGCATCATTCTCATAATAGAAAAAAGGTGCTCCTTGCATGAACACATTGATTTCCTCCAAAGCGTGGCCCAATAGGTTTCACGGGAACTCCAAAACCAGTTAGTCCCTCCGGACATAAATAAGAGACGTCACATCAGACACTCCAAACATTGTTTGTTTGTATTGCATACTCTCTATCTATTTATCACCCTTTAACACTTTCCTCTGCTTTTATCCAATTGCTCTCTTCTAGGCAGCTGATGAGCTTGTTTCCATGTCATTCAAGATAATGTCTGCTTGCTTTCTTTTAATAAATTTGCTTGCACATGACTCTAAAGCTTATATGTTCTGCTTCCATACAGATATAAATTTTAATTCACGCTCAGATAATAATTAAATAAAATAAGCATTTGTAAAGAAAAGATTTAGTCATTTGATGTTACATATTATCTGACAGAAAGATCCTAGACAGTTCTTGGAGAAAGGAAACATCATTGATAATTATTTTTTGCAAATAACATTGAATCAAATAAATAATAAATGTTTACTGTAATTTTTAAAAATAGAACTCGTTCAATGCTTTCATTCACCGACGGCAAAGCCGTTTGACCCACATCATCTCTTGTCATCGGAATTCCGACGACAACTAATGAAACATCCGACAAGGATGTTGTATATCCGATGTCACTTCCATGTCGGACAGTCGTCGAGGAGCAAACATAACATCCGGTAGAAATCCAATGGAAATCCGCTAATATTTGTGTTGAGGGGTGCAAATATAGCCGCCGTCATATGAGTTCATTACATCGTCGGATGACCGATGCAAATGGCATCGTCGGGAAGCCTGACGACGAGTTTTCGATGGTAAAGTTTGTCAAAAGTCCGACATTTGGTTGTCGCAAATCCAACAATTAGCCGTCAAAAATTAGACCCAAATGTACTAGTGTATGTTAATACTTCTGCTGAAGTTGAGGTCTCCAATTGCCAAATAAGATTAAGATTATTTTGGTCTCTGTATTTTCAATTTCATTTTTTAATGGCCAAGTGAGATAATTTTGAAACTTGAAATGAAAGTGACCATAGCGGTCTCTGGTTTGTGAATTTTACTCTCACATGCCCATGCAATGTTATGAGGAAATTGAAGTAATGATAGGGATCTTTGATTTATGAATCAAACTATATTAATCTAAGAATTCCATGCCTTTCGGATCTATGCTAGATTATACCAAAATTAAATTAATGATATCAGTCTTTGCATTCTAAATATTGCTTGAATGTCCAAGAAGGAAAGTTGATGTGAGGATGTAATTTTGATTGTCCATGTGAGTCTCTTCTTTGAATGTCCAGGCAAGATGATGTTGAAATTCAAGTAATCATGTCATTTTGTGCTTTGTGAAATTCAAATTCAAGTAATCATGTCATTTTGTGATTTATGAAATTCAACTAATTAAGTTGCCCTTTAAATGTGCAAGCAAGATTGTAATGAAACTTCACTAACAATCATATTTTTTTCCCTATAAATTATGGTACCACTCTTTGCAAGCCATATATTTTAAGGATATAGCTCTTAATAATAACTAGAAGTAGATTGAAAAAATTTTCTAAAACCCTAATAGAAGTGGGACTCCAAAAAGAGATTTCAAAGACATGAAGGTGGTAATATTCACCTACAAGTATATACTACTTCATAAATATAACCACATAAATGCAGGTGTGTATATATCTCTATGTAGCAGTATATCTATACACCTGTATTTATTGTTTATATTTATGCTGAGATAGATACTTTGATAATGAGCATTTTAGCAGAGAAAAGGTAACCTACCTATTTTATGATTAAAATGATATAAAAATGCGACAGTAGCTATACATAGAAGTATTAAGCATATAATAGTATTATCTTATAAGCGACTGTTTGAATCCCAACTGTTTGCAATTAAATGTCTAGATCTTTAAAAAATTTAGCTTCTATCTATAAGAGTTAAGTATAATAGAGTATTATAAAGTTTAGCAGAGGATTAACTCAAAATCTCGCTTAAGAGGCAAGCCCTTACCCTCGGTGTTTTGCTTAGTCCAAATGTGAGCTATTCGGCGAGGCAGAGGGCTTCAGGTCAGAGTCTTCCATCTCGGATACCAGGTCAAGTCCTTCATCCCGGAGATATACAACTAGCCAATGATTGTAGGGAGAGGATTTTACATGAAACCACCACATGAGGAAATTGATATTCCTCTAAATTATGGGATGCCTATTGGCAAACTTTATAGGGTTGTCGTGAATCAAGATTGGGAGACGCGGAACTTGGTGATTGTTCTACATTAGAATGTCGTAGTGCCTTGGCTTGGGGGCCAGAAGATCAGAGGTGACATTCACCATTACCCGGTCGAGCTCTACCAAAATACTGTGCTTGAAGACTTTTAAACATAGCTTTCTGATAAACTCCCTACTGGGCTCAAAATGAAACACTATAGCTACAAACATGGAGGAGATATCAGAATTTGCTCTAGTTCTATCCTCATTGTTTTTTATTAAGGTAAAAATAGGTTTTGAAGGGGCCCCAAAACCCTTTACAAAAGATCCTTAAGAGAGAATAGCATTAAGAAACCAAAAGGAACATACATAAGAAAAACCAGCATAGCAACTAGAAAAAACCAGCGACCACCAACCAAACCAAACAAAGCATAGAAAAGGAACTATTTTATGTTTTACAAGGCATTAGCCAAGTTACTACTAATCCCATACAGTTCTTTAATATTATCCCTAAGATTAGGGATCTCCTTAGAAGATGCCACAGTAGCTTTCTTCAAGCTCGCCCTAGTTCTCTTTGTCGCTCCACCAGGAGTTGAATCCCCAATCCCAGTCTTGATAGAATCCTCATCAATGTCAAGGTCCACCACCAGTTTGGGAGATCTGGAGCTTTCAAGAACCTTAGAGATATCCTCTAGGTTCTTAGTGACAGTAGTTAAGATATTCGGAATCATTCCCAGCAGGTTTTTCATTGCCGCTTTACCTTCTTCTAGATAGTCAATCTGAGCTTCCATCTTCTTAGCTTTTTCCTCCATGTCCTGCTTCCATTTCTTCTGGTTCCTTTCATCTTCATTCCTTTTCTCTTCCAGCTGCTTCCCTTTTTTTCCAAATTCTTTAAAAATTCATATATAAATCCACTTGTCAAAACCCAATCTAGCCTCGGTAAGGTTTTTGAGATTATCCAGGAATAACCCTTCTTCAGCACCCTCCTTATCCTTACTCATACTATCCTTAGTTGTCTCCTTCTTGGGTTCCTCATTCTTCTCCCTCTCAACATCCATTTCTTTTTCCTCATTAGCCTTATCATCCTTCTCCGCCATTGGCTAGCTGTCGGCATTGCCTAAGCTAGCACTGTGAGTAGGACTATCTTGGTCAGACACGTTCTCAAATTCACCTTCCTTTGCTCCTACGTCCTCATCCTTCCATCTATCCTCACTTCCAGACTCATCCATTTCCATTTCACTGCCTTCTTTTCTGGTATCCTCTATGTCAATCTTGTCCTCTTGGGTTTTCATCCCAGTAGCACTCTTGCTCTTTTTGCTCTAAATGGACTCTTCCTTGTTGGGTCTGCCTTCCTCTAACTTTCTCTTTCCTTTCCCTAGAGAAGCAGACAATCTCTTGTTTTCCTGAATAGCAAGGATTTTGCAGTTCTCATAAATGAGCAGAATGAGACCACAATGAAGCATCGGGTTTGAAGGATTCTTGTTGTGTTTGTTGAGAGACCCCGACAAAGACTTGAAGAGTTAGTAGGGCAGGGAAACCCTTTTCTCATACCTGAAGTGATTTAATAGCACAAAATGATAAGTGTGGGCCCTAGTAAAATGACCCTCCACTGTAATGTATTCCATGATAGCATTCAACACACAGCCCCAAATTTTCTTGATGTTGGAAGCATCATAATAACCCCCCGTGGGTTTACCTATTTTAGCCCTCTCCTTCTCCTTTCGCGGAAAAAGCTTAACCGCATTATTGGAAACTTTAAGATCTCTAAAAAAATTGAGACCTGAGTGGGGCATACCTATTACAGTCGCAATAAGGCCTACATCCAATTTGAACCTCACAGCATGGATTTTAAAAGACCCGTTACTCCAGTTTTCAGTAATTTTGGAGACTACAAGATTAACCCTACCTTTTATCGTAATCAACCAGCTTCTCCATAAAATTTGTCAGGGACCCTTTTTCTAGCTTCGTCCATACTTTTGGTATTTCCTTCCATCTGGATATGTTATCTGGTTCCTCCCTCCTTAGATCCCCTCCCATATTCAATTTTAAAATATCGCCTTTGTTCTTCTACAAACTTAAAGCTTCCTTCCCGTTGTCTTTCAAAATTTTGAAAATATTAACCCACAAAGTGTGCGAAGGGTTAATATCTTTGATTATAATTCTTCCACTTTGCCAAGTAATCATAACATTTCTATAAATGCATAAATTACTCATTTCAACTATCATAATTGTGCGGTCCTTCTTCCCCGTGAATCTATCCTTTCTTAGGAGATCTTTAATACTAAAATTAATATTATCTTCCCCGTGCCAAATAGTTTGAGCTTCAGAATTAATGCCTAGCTTCATCAGGCCATCCGCAACCAAATTTTTTCTCTAAAGGCATGTTCAATAATGATAACTTTAAAGCTAGCAATAATTTCTCTAGCTTTAAACATTATATTTTCTATAGACCACGATGGTTCGGTTTCCCCCTTCAAGCACTTGATAATATTTAGTGAGTCTCCCTCCAGCCATAAGTTGTCATGATTTAGGTTCTTAGCAATAATCAAAGTATTCAAAGCTGCTGAAGCTTCTACACAATGACTGGTTTGACTACCCAGAGGACCAGCAACTGCCACTAGGCAACTTCCAGCAAAATTCCTAACAATGCCCCCATAACTAGCTTTACCCGGATTCCCCTTCGATGCTCCATCAAAGTTGGCCTTTATCCATCCCTGAAGTGGAAAGCACCACGCCAGACCTTCCCTACCCTTCTCCTTACTGGATTTGGTAATAGAAAGGTTCCATCTATCATTAAAGTCTTATTTAGCTACTAAACCATGATCAATACCATTAAGACATTCAAATATACCTTTGTGAGATGCCATTAATAACCAGGTCCTGAGGGAAATCCACAATGCTTTTCAACCGTGTTTCCTTTATCTCTCCAGAAATGGTCATTTGTCTCTTGGAGCATTTGAGCTTGAGGATAGTGTCCATAACGCTTGAATTTCTCTTTTAGATAATAAAAGCAGAAGAGGGAAAGTCTATTTAAGGCCAGTGGTTTGGTTTTGGAATTCGAGACTAGAGATGAAGTGAAATTGTTTGAGATTGAGTCAAAATTATTAACCTTCATTATGAAACGTTGGATTGAGGTACTTGAAATCCTTACTGGAGTATCAAATTGCGGAGTAATGAATGCTAAAGTTGCCTCGTAATTCCATCATTTGGCTTCGCACATGCTTAGTGTCAATTAGTCCTTGCATGACTGGCATGTGCGAAGGAATGATTGATATAGCTCAGCCAACAGAGTGAAATCTCAGGGGCGGGTACAACCGGGTATCTAACTTCGATATGAATTGATGGGTGGCGATAGATGAAGTTATTCGAGAAGGCTAAGGGAGGAGTAGAAAGCAAGCTAAATAGGATTTCATGTTAGGGGGAGTTATCTCCTGGTTTAATAGGTAATGCTCGAAAATCAAAAAATGAGCAAATATTGAATGAGAAGATGAGTAAATTTGAAATGGATATATATATATATATATATATTGTAAAGCGGAAAATCGCGATCGAACCCTAGTTGCTCTCCCCTCTTCCAACTCCAAGGAGAGAGAAGGGATATTCACTAGGGTTGATGGTTTTCACTTAGGGGAGAGACTTTACATTCAAAAGAGGGGTTGAAACCCACATGATCCAATCCCACACAATGCAAGATTGGATGCTAAATGTGTTTCAAGGGTTAAGAAAGCAAGGCTACCCTCTTTTGTAAAGAATGTTGATAAGGGAATTAAGCTAGGAATGCATAGAAAGTGATAAAGATTCGCTTATAAACTGAGTTAGGGATATAGGATGAAGCTGCGGACCTGGAATTAGCAGTAAAATGTCGATACGGCACTGTCCTGCAAATTTGAGCAAAATTTGTCGGGACGATGGCGCCCGAGCGCCACGGTCCTCTGAAAAATCCGCGAAACGAAGGGGGATCTGTTCGTCTCTGCACAAGGATTCCAGATCTTCAATTTCAGCCGCGTACCTGCAACCTACACACAGAAAAGCGAAGACGATTGGGGGATTAGGGATTAGGGGTTTGCCTTTAGGTCAAACCCCGGTTTTGGAATTAACCAAGAAATGAGCAATGCTGTAAATGTAAATGTCTGTAATGTAAAACAAGTACTAATACCTTGTTGTAAGGATGTTTGTATCCTTATGTGCGAAGGTATAGATGTTGTATATTGTATGTTGTAGTAGTATGTTGTATGTAGCATGTAGTATGTGATCTCCTCTTCAATGGTTGAATCCTTGTCTTGAATGCAACACTTAGCCTTGAATGGAGACTTGAAATGATCAATTGCTTGAAGGAATGCTTGAATGCTTGAATGCTTGAGTATAGTTTCCATGCCTTTTCCATCATATCAAATGAAAGAGGAAAATGTAGTTTATATACTTGTCAATTAGGGCTGATAGACTGATTTTCCTGACCTTAGGCCGACCAGGAAAGATAATTTTCCAATTTGCAAACATAAAGACCCGAAGTCCAAAAGAGACCGGGCCCAAAATAGGACCCAGGGACCAGGGCGCTGGGCGCCATGGTCCTGGGGGACCAGGGCGCTGGGTGCCCTGGTCCTGAAGGACCAGGGCACTGGGCGCTCTGGTCCCACCTCCCGGGACAGCAGGGTGCAAAGGAGGTTCAGGCCAGGGTGCTTGAAAATGCAGTTTTTGGTGTCGTGGACAAGTTTCAGGGTCTCCATTCAGGTTCTGTGTTGCGTCGCCATCGTGAAGACCGAAATGCAGTCGAAATTGCAAGTGTCGCAATTTTAGGACGCTACATTTAGCCCCCACTTTAGCGGGAGTATGTATGCTCATACTTCCGGTAAAGTACAAGGAACAATCATTGAAAGACTTTCACCACGTCAAGGAGGCAAGACACACCAAGCCCCCAGTGGACTAAGGATCTTACGACTTCGATTGACAAAGTAAAAGGGAAGATCACGAGGGAGAACCATGACTGTCAGTAGTAAGGTTCCCTCACTATGAGTCATGCAAGAGAGATATCGAAAATTTTCAAGGCAAAGCTAAATTTGCCAAGAAATTCTCAAGTATCTTGAAAAGATATGAACGGGATGTATGCCCCCCTATGTTAAAGTGATCGCACACGCCTCACCGGGGGTGATTTCTTTAAGGTAGTGATACATATAAGAAATGAGAAAGGAGCACGTTATCACAAGGATTTAGCCCCCAAGTGTGAGATAAACCAAGGATAATAGACACAAAACACAAAGCACGAGGTGACTTCGCTTTCCTCGGGGTCAGTATGCTGTATGATAATTCATGTACATATATCATATGTATGTATGCATAATTGTTCTTCATTCCCCAATCAAGGAAGGTCACCTAGAAGAAGGGAACACATGTGTCTTTTGAGTCAACATGAGAGAGACCAAAAGAGATCTCAATGCTTTGCATCGTCCTCAAGTAGACAACACTAAGGACAACAAATAGAAGAATGAGAATAACGTATAGAAGAAGTAACACAAGAGAGGAGGAGAGAATCTGCTATGCTAATGTAACTAGTCTAGCACGTCATCTACCCCCCGATCTTGCTGATCAATGTTTCGGGAAGGCAGGGAACACGCTAGAGGAGGAACATCCAACACAGCAGATGGAGCTATCACAAGATCCAAACAAGGGCAATGTTCATGTTCCGAGCCACGTTGTTCTTGTCTAGGAGCTAGGATAAGTGCTTTAGAAAATTTATTAGATAAATGGTTATCAATATCAACAAGTTCATATTCACTATCAGAAGCAAGAGAAGTAACATTTTCATCATGCATAACATTTTCATCTATATCATCATCAAGATTTATAAAAATAGGATCTTTAACTCGCACGGGATCAAGACCATCATTCATCTTATGTTTAGGAGATTTAGGCTCAATGTCCGGCTGAGGAGAAAATGGAATAATGCTTGTTGAAGGTGTAGATTGCAAAGTTTGAGAAGCAGCTGATTGAGCCCTAAGACGACGCTTTCGTCGGCGTTCATGTGCAGAACGATTTCGTCTAGTCTTAGTAGGAAGTGGAGAAGATTGAGGAGGAGGAATGTTCTCATCCTTATCACTTGGGTGTTTAGGTTGTGGTCTCTTAGGCTGGATAATAGGAGAAGAAGAAGGTCTCTTCTCTCTATAAAAAGAAGGAGGAGGGACCGCTCCATACAAAGGAGGAATATTTGGTTTAGGAAGAAGACCAAGTCCATCATGACGAGGAGGTATAGGTCTACTTTTAGAAGGTTTATTAGGCATAGACATAGTCACATCCATAGGAATGGGTTGGGAATCTTCTTGAGGAAAGACATTAGTTTTATCTTTCAAAGGAAGAACTTCCTTCTCAAGAATGATAGGAATATCAAGTTTAGGTGTTCTAGGTTCACTTAGAGATAGGATCATATCTGTTTTCCACTTTTTATAAGATTTGAAAAGATGATCACTTCGCGGAGGAAGAGATTGGAATTGTTTAGGCCAAAAGTAATCAATAGGAACACTAGAGGTTCTTTCAGCTGGTTTAAAGAGACTATGATTGACAGTAACAACTTCACCATTATGGGGAAATTTCAAACACTTATGAATAGGAGAAGCAATAGCTTTCATGGAAGATAGCCAAGGATAGCCAAGCTTCACATGAAATTGTTCGGATGAAGGAATAATAGCAAAGTTCACATCAAGAGATTTGTTATGGACCTCAATAGGCAATGTAATAGAACCAATCGTAGGAGAAGAAAATGCATCAAATAATTTCACAATCACATCTGTTTTGTCATAAATCACTTGATTCAATTGCAAAGTAAAAAGAAATTCTTCAATAATAACATTAATCATGCACGAAGGATCAATAAGCACTCCACGGCAAGGTGTATTCTTGACTTTTGCAACTATGTATAAAGGACCATCAGGTGCCCTAATGGTTTCACTGGAATCAAATGTGATGGAAGGTTCTTTAGGATTTTCTTGCTGCTCTACGAAGTTAATCACATTAGGAGTCATAGACACAAGATCATCAGGTGAGACAGAGGAATCAGTAGTATCAATCGCATTAGAGGTATGAGAAGGTAATGGATCAGTGAAAATCTGAAGATTTTGATTAGGAGGAGCTACAGATGTATTGCCTTTATCATTCACTCCAGAAACAAAGATAGTATTATTATCAATCAAATCTTGAATTTTACCCTTTAAAGAAAAACATTTTTCAGTATCATGCCCAGGCTAACGATGAAATTGACAAAAAGCTTTGTTATCAAAATAAGGTGAAGTAATCTTTGCAGGATCAATTTGCCTTATAGGAGGAAGAGTAAGCACATTTTGTTCCAATAACTTATTCATAATACTATGCAATGATTCATTCAAAGGAGTATACTTTCTTTCTTTCTTGAAAAATTTAGAAATAGGAGGCACACTTGATGCTGCATTCACATTGTTGTTGATGATGTTTTCATTGAATTTGATGGAATCTCTGTTCGGTTTAAACTTCCCAAATGGTTGTTGACTGCTATCACCCTTATCACTCGGAGCCATAGGATGTGATTGTTCCATTTGACTCACAGTCAGTTGATAATTGTGAAGAGTTGCACACAACTGTTGGAAAGAAGTAAACTCAGAAAACAGAAGTTTGTCTCGAATATCTTTTTGTAAATTAGAAATAAAGATTCTTTGAATATCATTGTCAGGCACTGGAAAGGAAATTTGAGCATACAAATGCTTATATCTACCAATGAAATCGGTCACTTTCTCTTTAACACCTTGTTTACAATGCATTAAATCAATCAAAGTAACTTTAGGACTTATATTGTTTTGAAATTGTTGAATGAAAGCATTTGCAAGTTGTTCGAAAGAAGTAATAGAATAAGAAGGCAATGAGCAATACCATTGTAGGGCTTTGTCTCTTAATGTTCTAGTAAACAATTTTGCAAGCAACCTTTGGTCATAAGCAAAATCAGTACAAATTGTTTGAAAAGTCTTAACATGTGTTAGAGGATCACCTTTACCATTATACAGCTCCACATGTGGGATTTCAACATGTTTAGGAGGGATAGCTCGAACAATGTCAAGAGAAAGTGGGCTCGCAACATCAAATGTGGGCACACTAAACTTAGATTGATTCATAGAGGCAATTTGTTGTTGTAAAGAAGAGACAGTTTGTGCAAGATTGTTAATGGTCGCTTCAGTCGAAGAATTCATATTAGATGTGTTAGATTGAGATGGAGGTGTTATGTTATTGAAAGAAGGTAAAGAGTAAGGTGGTGGGACTCTATGATAATTAGTCATAGGAGATGATTGGACAGGAGGAACACTACAAGGAGGAATGGAATGGTTAAACGAATTGCCCCCTTGCGTCATGTTCATTTGTGGAGATATAATAGGGACACTCATTGAAGGAATGAGTGAAAAAGTCGGATTAAATGAAGGAAGAGGGTTAATTGATGAAGAAGGGTTGCCCCCATGACTGGTGATCACAGGAGGAATGTCTTGTGTAGAAGTAGCCATTATGTTTGATGTAAAGGTAGGTACGCTAGCAATAGAAGTCATCAAAGGAATAGAATGATTGACTTGTGTAGGAGGTTGTGTATAACCCAAATTTTCAGCACAACTCTTCATAGGCATCACATTCGAATCCACAATGTGTGCAATACCACGCAAAATATCAATTCCATTCTTATCACTTTGAAACATACGTTTTAGACCCTCAATTAAAGGAAGAGCTTGACTATCGGGGTATTCTTGAGACATCCATTGTCGAAAATCGTCAAATTGGTTATCCAATTTCAAAAGTCGTTCTTCAGAAACCTCATGGAGAGCTTCTTCATCATTAGGAGGATTAGAGGAATTACCCATGTCCTCGTTAAAAAGGCTATTCAAATTAGGTTCCATCTCCTCAGTAGTTAAACCTCGGAAAGACTTAATTCTAAGGCTTCGTCTAACGGGAATAGTGTAAGTAGGGCTTATTGTTGTAAAACTCATGCACTAGAGAGAGAGAGAAAGTTTTGAATTTAGAGGTAGCAATTTTTAGTAAAATCAGCCAATCTTCTGGATTTAAGCTGTTAAATGCAATCACGACAGTCTCCCGAAATTTCAGAAAAAATGTCCGGGACCATGGCGCTCAGAGTGCAACACGGTCCTTGCAACTTTTTTCGAAATTTGCAGGGATGAAAGGTATGATGATTTTAAAGCTAATCTGAAAAAATTGAGTGATTTTACGATCTGTAGGTAGGCCAAATTAAAGTTGCAATCTCAAAATTGAACCCTACCAAGATTGTCGAAAAAATGCAAAATTTGAATTTTGAAAAAGAGAGGGAAACTGAAATTTTGAATGTTATGATTTTAGAGGGAATGTCAAGAGCAATGCAAATTTTGAAATTTAAAAATTGACTCAATTTCACGCAAAATTCAATTTTGAAAGCAGAAATTAAAGTTGTTGTAATTAAGCACTTAATTTCAAAAGTCACAAATTGTAAGAATTTGAATAAAGCACTGAAATTTCAAATGAATGCAAACACACTTTTCAGATTTAGGACAGTAAGAACACAATTTTGACACAAAATTTCAATTTCAATGATTTTTGAATGATTAGAAGCGTTAATCCAAGCAATCCCTAGACCAACTTTGACTGTAATTTTGAAAGTGTTAGATTTGATAAAATCAGCCAAAATTCTGGATTTTAGCAGGAAAATACAGTAAGATCTCGCTCCCGAAATTTCGGAAAAAATGTCGGGGACGATGGCGCTCGGAGTGCACACGGTCCTCGCAACTTTTTTCCAAATTTTCAGGGATGAAAGATATTGTGATTTTATTGCGGAATCCAAAGTTACAGCTGATTTGGAGATGTTTTGATCAGTGAAATTGTCGGACAAAGGTTGAATCAAGAGGGTTTCAAAAATTAGGGTTTTGACACTTAACCACTTAATTTTCAAAATTAAAGCACAAATATGAATTGATAATTTGTAATAGAAGGGCAGATCTGAAACAAGCATTAATAATTAAACATTTCACAAGTTCAATTTTCAAAAAGAAAATTTAGGGTTTTTATGCAATTAACCTCTAAAATTTTGCCAAAGATCAAACATGGAAATGTAATCAAGGAATCAAATTTCAGATCTAATCATGAATAATCAGAAAGGATGTTCACGTCAGGTTCACCAAAATGTAAAGCGGAAAATCGCGATCGAACCCTAGTTGCTCTCCCCTCTTCCAACTCCAAGGAGAGAGAAGGGAGATTCACTAGGGTTGATGGTTTTCACTTAGGGGAGAGACTTTACATTCAAAAGAGGGGTTGAAACCCACAAGATCCAATCCCACACAATGCAAGATTGGATGCTAAATGTGTTTCAAGGGTTAAGAAAGCAAGGCTACCCTCTTTTGTAAAGAATGTTGATAAGGGAATTAAGCTAGGAATGCATAGAAGGTGATAAAGATTCGCTTATAAACTGAGTTAGGGATATAGGATGAAGCTGCGGACCTGGAATTAGCAGTAAAATGTCGATACGGCGCTGTCCTGCAAATTTGAGCAAAAGTTGTTGGGACGATGGCGCCCGAGCACCACGGTCCTCCGAAAAATCCGCGAAATGAAGGGGGATCTGTTCGTCTCTGCACAAGGATTCCAGATCTTCAATTTCAGCCGCGTACCTGCAACCTACACACAAAAAAGCGAAGACGATTGGGGGATTAGGGATTAGGGGTTTGCCTTTAGGTCAAACCCCAATTTTGGAATTAACCAAGAAATGAGCAATGCTGTAAATGTAAATGTCTGTAATGTAAAACAAGTACTAATACCTTGTTGTAAGGATGTTTATATCCTTATGTGCGAAGGTATAGATGTTGTATATTGTATGTTGTAGTAGTATGTTGTATGTAGCATGTAGTATATGATCTCCTCTTCAATGGTTGAATCTTTATCTTGAATGCAACGCTTAGCCTTGAATGGAGACTTGAAATGATCAATTGCTTGAAGGAATGCTTGAATGCTTGAATGCTTGAGTATAGTTTCCACGCCTTTTCCATCATATCAAATGAAAGAGGAAAATGTAGTTTATATACTTGTCAATTAGGGCTGATAGACTGATTTTCCCGACCTTAGGTCGACCAGGAAAGATAATTTTCCAATTTGCAAACATAAAGACCCGAAGTCCAAAAGAGACCGGGCCCAAAATAGGACCCAGGGACCAGGGCGTTGGGCGCCATCTTCCAGGGGGACCAGGGCGCTGAGCGCTCTAGTCCCACCTCCCGAGACAGCAGGGTGCAAAGGAGGTTCAGGCCAGGGTGCTTGAAAATGCAGTTTTTGGTGTCGTGGACAAGTTTCGGGGTCTCCATTCAGGTTCCATGTTGCGTCGCCATCGTGAAGACCGAAATGCAGTCAAAATTGCAAGTGTCGCAATTTTAGGACGCTACATATATATATATATATATATATATATATATATATATATATATATATATATATATATATATATATATATATATATATATATATATATATATATATGTATGTATGTATGTATGTATCTATATATATATACATACATACATACATACATATATATATGTATGTATGTATGTATGTATGTATGTATGTATGTATGTATGTATGTATGTAAACACACACACACACACACACACACACATATATATATATAAGTATAAATATATAATATACTATTTATATATATGTATATAAATAAATGTATATATATAATTATACATATATATAATATAAATATGTGTGTGTGTGTGTGTGTGTGTGTAAATTTATTTATGTATATATATATATATATATATATATTATGTATTTGTTGAGAATGTAGATTTGGATGTGAATATATATATATATATATTATGTATTTTTTGAGAATGTAGATTTGGATGTGAATATATATATATATGTGTGTGTGTGTGTGTGTGTGTGTGTGTGTGTGTGTGTGTGTGTGTGTGTGTGTGTGTGTATTCATGTATCTGTATATATATTTATTTTAATATATACATATATATAAGAAATATATATTGATTTATATATATATATATATATATATCTATGAGAATGAGATTTTATTTGATCCAGAAGGGGCTATAAAATTCTCAAAATTCAATATAAATGTATGCATGACTTTACTTACATATATATAATTACAGATGAATGTGTGATGTAAGTATATGAGTATATGCATGCAATTTCATACATATAGATATATTAGTGTGTGTTTAATTATATTGCATCTGTCTATGTATGACAAAAAGAAGAGTTATATTTGTGGCTATATTTGTACTTCTGTCAATGAATATTTATAAATGAGTTTATATGTGGGTTGAAGTAAAGCTTGATACATGAGGATGGGGGATTGAAGGGTTGGGAGAGGAGAGTGAATGAGGGTGAAGATGAGTTTACTGGAGGAGGGGAACAAAGATTTTGGAGAAGTGATGAGACCTTCCTAATTTAATTCATGCTTATGCATATTGGTGTGCCTTAAGGAGTCCTAGACTGATATTAGGCCTCTCAGTATGATAGGTGAATACGGTTTGGGGTTTATCAAATTAACTAAGTATAATTTGCATATGAGTGAGAGGTAGAGTGGGGAGGAATGAGGAGGTGAGCCCGATTAACCAACTTATATATGTGTGATATCTTAAAAGATTGAGAGGAGATGGATTGCTGGATCAGATAGGCTTTTAATTTTGCCTTGTTTTTTGAATTCCTTACCATCTGCTCCTATATTGGCAAGTTCATCTTCTCTATGATTTTCTTCTCTATAAATGTGATTGATAATTACTGAGCTAAAGTAGGGGAGTAAATCCCTTTTCCTTTTGATTAAATTGTTAATTTTTCAATTGCAAGAGTTTCTTGATCTGAGGGAGTTAATGATGATTGCAGAGTCTCCTTCAATTTCTAGATTTTGGATTCCTAGTTTGTGGTAGAGTAGCATCCCTTCTACCATTGCATTGGCTTCTGCCATATTAATTAGTGGTTGTCCCTATTGGTTTAGCAAGAGTAGAAACCTCTTCCCCTTCCTAGGAGTGGATGACACAACCTACACCTGGTATTCCCGAGTTACCCTGGGAGGCTCCATCGAAATTGAGCTTGAACCAACCGAGGGGTGGGGGAGTCCAAACACACTGCCTTCTGTTCAATAAGTTGTACTCATCTCCTAGGCCGAAAAACATGGGGAAAATGATGCCCACCCAGCTTTTCCTTATGGCTTCGTCCCTGAGAGATAATTTTGAGTTCTTCATAGGGGATTTCCTGATGAAGTTATTGGTGATCTCAATGATAGATGCCTCAATTTTGACAAGCAAGGTTTCCTTATTAAGGGATTTATCTTTAAAAATTCTTTTGTTCCTTTCTTTCCAAACTTCTCAAAGGAGGATCAAGGAGGAAATGATCCAAATATGTCCATAATGACCAGAGTTTTGAGAGACTAGCCAACTCTGAAGAAAGGAGAGAAGGTCTTGTTGACATGCAAAACTTAAATTGAGTTTGTTGAACAGCCAGTGCCACCATGATAAGGTAAATTCACTATTGATGAAAAGGTGGTCCACATCTTCCTCACTTTTGCAACATAGTGGACACATGGAGGGACCTGCAAAGCCTAATTTCCAAAATCGCTCCTTAGTGAGGATCCTTTTCTGTAAGGCAACCCAGAGAAAGGTCCCAACTTTTGGGGAGCAAGATTTATGCCAACATATGGAAAAAGGGAGGTTAGAAGTCGGTATGGTTTCTATCTTGTATGTCGACCTATAACCCCATTTTACATTGTATTCCCCAATCAGGGACCCTATCTAGATCAATTTGTCTTGGCTTGAATTGAATGAGAGTTTTCTAGACTGGAGAATTAGGAGAAGGAGAGAGAATCCTTTTTGGTTGGGAGGGGATACTAAAAGGGGCTTCCAACTCCACCCTAAAGCCAGATCCGATTTGGGGAAGAAAACATAATCTCTAACTAGCTTACCTACAAAGTTCCCCATCTCCTTCCTTAAAGAGTCATCATTAATTAAGCTACTAAGAGGAGGATAACCACCCCAGGAGTCCTCCCAAAATAAAGCTTTGTCACCTAGTCCAATGTTCCAAGACAGTTGGTTGGATAGAACTCCTATACAATAGGAAATGAAGTTCCAAATTCTAGATTCTTTAGGAAGGGAAGGTATTCTAAAGATGCTACTTGAATCGAGGTTGCCTAGATACTTTTCTTTTATTATTTTGACCCATTTCAAATGTGGCTCTTTGTAGATTTTCCATACTAGTTTGGCTCCAAGTGCCCTATTCTGACTATCTAAATTTTGGAAACCTAAGCCTCCGTTTAGTTTAGGAAGGCAAAGAGTGTCCCATACAATTAATGCATACATCTTCTTGTCTCCTAGACCTTGCCATAGAAAGGATCTCAAGATCCTTATGAGTCTATCCCTAATGCAACCAGGGATCTGGAGACAAGACAAGTAATATTGAGGGATTGCTGAAAGGACAGAGCAGATCAAGACAATTCTACATGCTAAAGATATCCATTTTCCTTTCCAATCTTGAGTCCAACTTGGACAGAACGTTGTCCCAAAGCTTATTAGCTCTAGTCTATTTATCCAAAGGGAGACCTAGGTAAATACATGGAAGAGCTCCTAATTGGAAACCTAGAATACTAAGGATTTCTTTTTCTATATTATCTTTAGTATTAAGGAAAAAGAGCTTGATTTTTGCTTTGTTTACCTTCTGACCAGAGGCTTTTGCATACCATTCCAGTATTGTTTTGAAATTTTGAGCTTAAGAGGGGGAGCTATTCCCCAGCAGAAGAGTATCATCTGCAAATTGTTGATGAGTTACTAGATCGGTATTGCTCATTATTCTAATCCCTTCTATGTTACTAAGCTCTTGAGATTTATGTATGGTCCTACCTAGACCTTCTGCCATGATAATATAGAGAAAGGGGGATATAGGGTCCCCTTATCTTAGATCTATAGAGCTAGCGAAGAAGCCCTGTGGGGAACCATTAACCAGAATTGAGAATTGGGGAGTTGAAATACATTCAAATATCAAGTTAATCCAACTTTTGTTGAAGCCAAATGCTGCCTTGCATTTGCAAATGAACCTCTAGTCCACTTTATCGTATGCCTTTTTGATATCTAGCTTGATGAACATAGATGGTCTAGAATTGGAGTGAGAGGAGTGGATTGCCTCGTGGGCAAGAATAACCCATCCAAGATGGATCTGCCAAGGATAAAACCAGATTGCTCTTCTAAGATGATAATTTGAAGGAGGGGTTTGAACTATTAGCTAATGCTTTTGTGAAGATTTTGTAGTGTATTGCTGAGGGGGATCGGTCTGAACTCATCCAAGGTGTTAGCAGAGGCTTTTTTGGGGATGAGGGCAATGAAGGTGTTGTTGATCTCTCAAAGGAGCCTACCTGATTGTCTAACACCTTCGAGAGAAGCCACTAATTCCAGTCCCATAAAATGCCAACATGAGTGAAAAAAGGTGGTTGGGAAGTCGTCCGGCCCAGGAGCTTTTTCTGGGTGTAGTTCTTTTACTCCTTTCTCAATTTCTTCTACTATGAAGCTCTGATTAAGAGTCATATTGTGTTCTTTAGAAATTAATTTAGGGATATTTTGGAGGAGACTTTCCTGAGAAGTCAGATTGGAGGATTCTGAACTGAGAAGGGATTGGAAAAAATTAATAGTGTGTTTGGCTACTCCTTTAGGATCTTCTATCAGGCAGCCATTATCAACGATTTTGGTTATTTTGTTTCTGATCCATCAAGCTTTGGTACTTGCGTGGAAAAATTTGGTGTTCTTGTCCCCATCAGTTAACCAAGTTTCTCATTATTTTTGTTTCCAAAATGTTTCCTCTTTTGACATAATATCTTCATATTTTTTCATAAGCGTTTTTTCTTTCAAGTATCGTTCTTGGTCCATCCCAAAATTTATCACTGATTCATTTAGCTCATTTAGTTCTAATTCAATTTTGGTCTTGGTTTCAAAAATATTGCCAGATTTTTCTCTATTCTATGAGAAGAGAGCTTGTTTGATCATTTTAAACTTAGATACAAAGAAGAAAAGTTTGGATCCAAATACCTCGAATGACGACCACCATTTTTCTATTATATTAATGAAAATTTCTTCTTTCAACCACATGAGCTCAAATTTGAATGGGCATTTCAGTGGCTTGAGGTCTTCAGCTATAGATAATTGGATCGGGAAGTGGTCAGAGCCTGAGAAAGGGAGGATGGATGCCTTGACTAAGATATTGTTGAGGGTGCCTAAGTTATCATTAATAAGGAACCTATCTAATCTTTATACTATCATGTTGAACCCATATCTTCTATTGGTCCAAGACACCTTTGTCTATATGAATGTCCCTGAGGTTATTCTGGAAGGTCCATTCTCTAAATTATAATAAGGTTTGAGGTTCTCTAGAGCATCCACCTGATTTCTTAGCTAGGTAGCCTATGGCATTAAAATCACAACCTATTATGCAATCTCTGTTCTTTTTTCTGCTCATGGAGGAGGATAGTTCCTCCCAGACTGCTCGTTTTAAGTCATTTGGGGTAGGACCATAGACATTAATCAAATTAAACCTTAGGTTATTACTGATACATTTGATGTCTAGTCCCATCCAGAACTTATTGGTCTCTATAATATCTAAAGAGATGCGGCTTGGGTCCCATATAATACCTAAACCTCCAGAATCCCCAATCACAGGGATACCTAACGAGTTGTATTTTCCTAAATGCTTCCCAAAGGAGTCCCCTACAAGACTATCAAGCTTGGTTTCCTGAATAACACTAATTTCAGCTTTGACCTTAAAGATGCAGCGCTTGAGGATGTGTTGCTTGTTAGGGGTGTCGATACCCCTAACAATCCACGTTAATAGCTTCATGGCGATGTGGGAGGGAACTTCCCCCTCCCTGCATTGAAAATGTCTATCAGCTTGGTTTGGTCCATAGCCTTTCCATCTAGTAGTCTTAACTCTGAATTTGATCTTCTCCCTCTCCTCTTCTGGGAAGATCCACAATCTGGTTTGTTCCTACCTTCCATGTTAAAGGCTAAACCTAACGTGCCATCTTCTAGAGGGTTTGCTTCACTATGATCGGGAAGGGCTTCTCTAGGGATCTCTATCTTAGAAGATTTCTGAGGAGAAGGGGGAAGGAAAGTGGAGTTGAATATTGAGTCTAACTGCACCTTATTGTGAGTGAAATCCTTTAAGTCTCCTGTATCTAGGATGTGTTCTAGGTTTCTGAGATCATCGTCATCAGCCAAACTACGCTCCACAATCTCTAACTGCTCAACTATATCTTCTTTCAAGGAATTGGCAAATTTAAGTAGGTCTCTTAGGGCCTCTATGTTCAAAGAGATAGAATCCTTTTCTAAGTTTTTGTTGACCTGAACTACATTTTGGGGTTGTTGGGAAATAAGAGGAGAAGGAATCGAAATCTGGCTGACTAAAGGGACACGAGATGGATTTGATTTAGGGTTCCTAAGAGGGGAAGTATATGGTAGGGTATTGGCTTTCTTGGTTGTCGGGGTTGATATTTGAGAAGGTGTGTTAGAAGTGAGCAAATCCACCTTGGTTTTGTTGAGGGAGGCCAACTCTGTTGTGGTTACAGTTTTAGGAGGGACGGGATGAGCCTCAGAACCTGAGGATGGCTAGTTGTTGTCGATATGAACTTTGCTTTCATCAAAAATGGGGTTGATTTTTGTTTCTTTGATAGAATTGCTCTTATGATAGATATACAGTTCTAAAGTGTCAATGATGTCGTCATAGATTTAAGGGTTGATCTCCCACTTCCCTACTAAAGAAATTAGATCGAGAGGGCTCAAATTAGGGTTAGTGGTTTTGAGGTCGATTAATATTTTTATATCCCTCTCTAAGTTCCTATCCTTAATACCAGTGAAAGCCAGGCATTTCCCTAACCCTTCCGCAATTCATTCTATTATTTCTAGAGAGTGAAATTCAACTAGAAGAGGGCTGATATTAACCCAATATAAGAAACTTTTAAAGGAAAAATTTTTAGGGTTAAAGTTGGGAATCCAATCAATGCAATAAAAAATACAGCCATCAAGCAATTTCTCTTTACTTTTGAGAAGATCCTTCTTTACACTAGAATTGATGCATGTTATTAAAACACATTGAGAGCCCAAGTTGAAGATACTTACTAGTTTCTACAATTTTGATTCCCACCAACCTTTAACTTCATCAAAGGAATGACAGGGCACTTTCCATTTGGAAATGAAGCTATTACTCTGATGAAAAATGGTATTATTCTCAAGAGAATCTGATTCCACCTTGATCATAGGATTTCGGTCTTTAGGGTTTGGGGAAGGCAAGTGTGACCCATCTTTCTGCTTCACATGATGGGGAAGGGATGCTCTTTTGTTAATGTTTTGCCATGGAGAGTCCCGCAGAGAAGGATTTGCTTTAAGCCACCGGTGGTTTAGCACTTTTCTAAACTCTCTGGTTTGACCAACCGATTTATTGAGATGACCTTCAGGGGGAGGGAAGGAGGGGGGAAAACAGGCGTATTTGGTGCCCCCAAGCAGAGGCCAAGATGATGGAGCAGAGTGAGTCGTAGCTCCCGAGGTTAGCGGCTTAGGGTTTAGCAGACTATTATGGGCATTCCTGTAGCGTCTAGACTTCTTGCTTTCCACCACCTGCCAGGTTCCATCTTCTTCATTCAAAGGTTGCTTGCATTTAGAGGGAGAGAATATTGTGAGCCGCATGATTTGTGAAATCAAAGCATTTGCAGAGAGCCAAAAATTCGCAAAGAGCCGAAAATTCACAGAGATGATTATCTCACAGATTGAATATGAGAATCATAAAAATAGAATGTTTTTAATTTAGCATATATTTATTATCTTTATTCTATATAGGTATGTGTTATCTTCGCTTTAATAATATTTTAATATAAATTTAAGAAAAAAAATATTCTAAGAATTTTAAAAATCATATTTCTTAAGATAGAATAGAAAAGATTTTTTCTATTTACAAATTTCTTAAATTTTGTTTATATTTTCTTTATTTACATATTTAAAAAAAAAAAGAATACCAATTTAGAAAGATACTTTATATTGGGCTTATTTTATAGCTTTTGTGTGGGGGAAAAAGTGACACTAAGCAAGCATGCCCTAATCTCACTTTCAATCACACACTTGTGGAATACGAAAGAGCCTAGAGGTATCACACAATTGGCTACTTCTTTTTGTAGAAGAGAGAGCCATGGGCTACCTATTAGGATTTCTATTCCTTTGTTGCAAATGATAGATAAAATGATGCAAGTTCAACTACTAGCCCTAGAGTGCAAGTATGAACTAGTAGCAAGATTGCAAGATTGAGATTTAAGTGATGAAAAGCTATAAACACAAGGATAATGCAGATGTGTAGCTGGGGTTAAAATCTGAGTGGAAATGTTCAGGACGGGGGCGCAGGCGCCACTGTCCTGATTCTGCACCTGAAACTGTTGTTTTGCAACCTGAAAAGCTGTTAGAAAAATGTTGAAACTGCTATCTGACAGAAGGACCAGGGCGCCCCACGCCCCTGTCCTAGTCTTTTGCACTGAAATTTGGTGTGAAGTTCTATCTCAGTCTACTCCCGTCAGATTTGCAACTTGCGGCGTCCTTCGAATTCAGAAATCTGCACTTATATCTGAAAAGGGTTGTAGGTGGCTATATAGGGCTTTGCCTTAGTCAAACCCCTGCTTTGGTGGTTTCCACCTCCATGAATAGCCAAGTTGTATTGTAAAAGTAGTGTGTGCAGACCTTGTGTGTGTGCAAGATCCTAAAATGCAAGTAAGCAAACTAGAGCAACCTAGAAAGTAAACCCTAATTGCTTGTAAATGATATTGTAAGTGCTCCAAATCAAGATGCAAAGTGATCTAAAGCATGAATACAAATGATATAATGAGGCTTATGCAAAGACATGAAAACAACATGAAATCATACCCAACCCCAAGGGAGGGGTACAAGCCAATCTTCAATCGGTGATCCCCTATTGCTCTTCAATGTCTTCAAAGCCCTAAATGGATGAATGAAATTGATGAATGATTGATGGATGGATGTTGAATGTTGTTGAAGTCTTCAAAGATCTGCTCTTTCGCTGCATAGAAGGTCCTTGAAAACCAAAAAACTGGATCCCTTCAAATGAAGAAAGAGAGCTCTTATATATGAAACCCTAGGTCTTAATTTCAACTTTTGGCCGACCTAGAGATTAAATCTCTCGCCAATTTCTTGGGGTTAAGCTTTATTTTATGATTGGATCGCGCTCCTAAAATTTTGGGAAAAATGTCCGGGACCATGTGCACTCCGGGCGCCATGGTCCTCTTCGGGCGCCATGGTCCCGACAACTTTTCACCAAATTTTCAGGGCCGTCGGATATGATGATTTTAGAGAGAATCCCGAAGTTACAGGTGATTTCGAGATGTTTTGACCCCCGAAATCAAGCCCCCAAGTTCAAAATAGGACCTAATTAGGGTTTTTGATTAAATGATGTATTAGAGGAATAAAATGAAAGGGGCACACTTTAATGAAAAGGGCCCAACTTTATGATATGGGAGATGATAAAAAATAACCTTAGACCTAATTAATTTAATTAATTAAGTGCTAAAGGGGAAATGCAATGCAAAATGCGCCAAGGTAGGTGCTAAACTAGGTGTGAAATTGTACCACCCTAGCAAGTGCGTACAATTTACGACGCTACAGCTTTAATCTATTATTAATATTAATATTATCTTATGAATATCTATATATTACAACTATTTAAAATTTGATTGTACGAAACCCACAAAATATAATTTAAATAAAATTAAATGTTTTTACAAATATTAAGATTAGTATATATTATGTGAATTTTAAAAAATAATGTTGGAAAAGATAGAATATAAAAAATAAATATTTTAGATTTTTGCTTTGAATGTGAGTTTTAAAAGTAATAATTGTTCTTTATAGTTTTATATACGAAAAGATAATGTATGTGGGAAAAGTGGGCTAATAAAACTCAATATGTGAAAATATTGCTAAATACTAGTCCACACACACACAGGACTTCTTGATGCAAGCTATGGAGTAATAACGTATTACTCAGCTTCCCAAGGTGGGTCCCATGGTTCTCTATCTCACAATGTCCCTCAAACCAATGTTTTTGCTCTCAGATCATTGAGCAAAATGGTTTAGGGATGGCAAATGCAAGAACGAGGGATGCTTTGATAATTTTTAGAATGAAAGGTATGCTAAGCTATGAATGATCTTGAAATGCAATAAACTAAATGATAAGATGACAAGATTAGTATGAATACTATCTTAACATGATATATTAGTCTATGATTGAGCTAAATGATAAAGAAATTATTCTAAACATGCATATTTAGACTAATTTCTGATTTCAAAGAGGCTAAAATGATGAGCATAAAAATGATATATGAAATCTTGAATGTATTTGAACATAAGTGTGATACTAAAAATTTGGATGATGATTGAAAATGGAGGAATGAGAGCTCTATTTATAGCACAAACAGGGCAATGGATGGCTAGGATTGAAAGATTTAATCAAAGGTTGAGTTTGAAAGTTGGGGATCCATGTGCACAATTTGCACCAATGAAATGGTGACAAGTGTCAACATAGGGTTGGGTTGAGAGAAGGGGTTGGAGGCATTAAAGGCCTGAGAAGACCTCATGGTTATCTAGAGGGTAAGGGTCAAGTCTAAGTTAGGATTACCCAATGGATTAAGATTTAATCCAAGGATAAACCTTTGTACAAATGATTAAGAGATAATCATGGTCAAAGCATTAAAGTCCTGATGAGACCCTTGGGTTGGATGAAGGTTGAGTCAAAACAAATGTTTTAACCATGTAGGAGGGTTTGAGTTAACCATTAATGGTTATTGGAGACTTTGGGGGATTAACTGGTTGAAAGTTGGAAGCCTTTAATGGTTATCAAAGACTTTGAGGAATTAAGTGGTTGAAGGTTGAAAGCCTTTAATGGTTATCAAAGACTTTGAGGGTTTGAGAAGTGACTTCCCTTTGCTTAGGGATGTGACAAAGTTTAGAGGAGGGGTTAGGCTAATTAGAAGCGATTAGAAGATTCTAGAAGGGATTAGAAAGGGGTTTAGGATTTTGCAAGTGGATGGAGGGATAATAGGATTTAATTGAAATAAAGTAATTTAATTCAATTTGATTGCAATTTGGAGAAATTAAATAAATTAGATTTATTTAATTTAGGATAACTATTTAATTAAATTTGAATTTAATTAAAAGTGGATAGGGGGAATTTAATTGAATAAAATGATTTATTCATTAAATGGGTATAGTGAATTTAATTTAAATAAATTGAGTAATTTACTTAATTAAATAGAGGAATGTGGATAATTTAATTAAATTGGATTTAATTAAATAGAGAAATGAACATAAAATATTCATTTAGGAATATGGTCATTTTTATACGTCTACATTTTGCCCCTCTTTGAAGTGACGTGTGTGCACATGTTATTTCAAAGAAAATGATGTGTTTTTGTGATTTATGATCAAATGCAATTTTTGTGTCGCTCTTTTGATTTGCAAGTCGTGCCCCAGATTCGATTTTTGATGGTGATGTGTTTGTATGGATAAAATGGTATGGATATAGATGGAGGAGCCATTCTTTCACAAGAGCACCTGTTTACCAGGTTTTCACCATTTGTTTTTATTTGTACTCTGTTTTTGCTTTTTCTGGTTTTTTTTTTGGTTTTTTTTTTTTTGCTTATTTTGGCTTTTTCCGTGCACTAGGCCACTTAAGTGTAGTACCTTTTCAGATGAATTCTATTAGTTGGTTCGTCGAGCATATCGCCCTCTGAATTTGTTAGCTGATAGGCACTTGATCCATAAACTGATATGATGACATAGGGACCCAACCAGTTAGGTTCAAATTTCCCTTTCTTTTCTTGATCTTGCTGATTTCTTGGATTTTCTTTTAGGACTAGGTCACCAACCTTGAAGTTGTGGGGGATGACTTTACGATTGTAGCTCCTGCACATGCACTGCTGATATGCTTTGAGATGAGTGTAAGCATGTTGGCGTCATTCATCTAATAGTTCAAGCTCGTGCAGTCGGTTAACTCGATACTCTTCATCCGGGATTAATCCTTTCAAAGAGACTCTGAGAGATGGGATTTCTACCTCCAAGGGTAAAATGGCCTCTGATCCATATACCAATGAGTATGGTGTTGCTCCCGTAGGTGTGCGGATGCTGGTTCTGTATGCCCAAAGTGCTGGATTGAGTTGTACGTGCCAATCTTTACCTGCATCATTCACTGTTTTCTTGAGGATTTTCAGTATTGTCTTGTTAGATGCTTTTGTTTGACCATTGCCCTGTGGGTAATATGGTGTAGAGAACCTATGTTGGATTTTGAATGTTTCACATAGTTCCTGTACATCTTGGTTTTTGAAAGGTCGTCCATTATCTGTGACGATTGAACTTGGAATACCATATCTGCAGATTAGATAATTTACGATAAAAGAGGCAGTTTGTTTCCCAGTCATTGTGGTCATGGGAACTGCTTCTATCCATCTGGTAAAATATTCTGTTGTTGTTATAATGAACTTGTGTCCATTTGAAGATGAAGGATGAATTTTGCCTACTAAGTCCAGTCCCCACTGACAAAAGGGCCAGGATGTTGTAAATGGCTACAGTTCTTGTGCTGGTGCATGTATCAGATTACCATGGATCTGGCATTTAGGACATTTCTTGGCGAAATGATATGAGTCTTTCTCCATTGTTGGCCAGTAGTATCCCATCCTTAGAAGCTTTTTAGCAAGAGTAGTGCCACCTGAATGTGTGCCACAAATACCTTCGTGAAGCTCGTGTAAAGCAGAATCGGAATCATTACGATCAAGGCAACGAAGAAGAGTACCATCAAGACCTCGACGATATAAAGTATCAGCAATAAGGGTGTAACAGGCAGCTTGTCGGATAAAGTTACGTTTTTGGTTACGGGATTGGTCAATGGGTAAGATATTGTGCTTGAGGTAGTCATATATCGATCCATATAATGGAGAATCTGAACCAGTCAAGGCATAGATAACCTGGGATTCAAAGTGGTCATAGGTGGGGGAGAACAGTTGCTCTACCAGGAACTCGTAACGACTTTGTTGCTCTGGAATTTGTAGTAATGAAGTGATTGTAGCCATTGCATCGGCTGCTTTGTTGTTTAATCTTGGTATTTGCTCGAAGGTGATGTGCACAAAATACTGTTTGAAATCATCCACCATTCGCTTGTAGGGTAGTAGCTTGTCATCCTTTGTTTGATAGTTGTTGTTGATTTGATGGACAACCAGTTGTGAGTCCCCATAGACCTTTAACTTTGTGATTTTCCATTCTATGGCCATTTTGATGCCTATGACCAGTGCCTCATATTCAGCCACATTATTGGTGCAAGGAAACATAAGCCTATATGATCTTGGTATAGTGTGTCCTTCAGGAGTGATGAATAGAATGCCAGCACCGGAACCATGTTGGGTATAGGATCCGTCAAAGTACAGGGTCCATTGTTTAGTAGAAAGAGAAAGAACGTCCCTGTCCGGAAATTCAATCTCCATGATGTGTTTGCCTAGTAGGGGTGCTTCAGCCAACTGATCTACAATTTCTTGTCCCTTGATGGCTCATCTTTCTGTGTATTAGATGTCAAATTCACTGAGAATCATGACCCATTTAGCCAATCGGCCTGTAAGAGCTGCCTTGCTGAGTAGATATTTGAGAGGATCAATTTTTGCAACTAACTTGATGGTGTGTGCTAGCATATAATGTTGGAACTTCTGAGATGTGAAGACCACTATTAGGCAAGCCTTTTCAATGAATGTATAGTTGAGTTCATAGCCATTCAATGTCCTACTGATATAATATATGGCGCGTTCCTTTCCTTGTTGATCTTCTTGTGCTAATAGTGCCCCCAGTGATATATTTGTTGTTGAGATATATAAGATAAGAGGCTTTCCTGCGACTGGTGGTACCAGAACTGGTGGGTTCATTAGGTACTATTTGATTTGGTAAAAGGATTCCACACACTTGGCCTCCCATTTGAATGGTACATTTTTGTGTAGTAAATGGTTAAATGGTAGACTTTTATCTGCTAGCTGAGCGATGAATCGCCTGATTGATTGAAGTCGTCCTTGTAGAGATCTGAGTTGACTGATATTCTTTGGTGGTGGCATATCCATAATGGCTTGTACCTTTGCTAGATCTACTTCAATACCTTTAGCTGAGACAATGTACCCTACTAACTTGCCTGATGTAACCCCGAAGACACACTTCTTAGGGTTGAGCCTGACTTGGAATTTCTCCAATCGATCAAAGATCTTTGTTAGGATGCCAAGATGTTCTGCTCTGGTGAAGGATTTAGCTAGTAAGTCATCCACATAATCTTCCATAAATGTGTGCATCATGTCATGGAAGATTGTTGTCATTGCTCTTTGATAAGTGGCCCCTGCATTCTTTAAGCCAAAAGGCATAACATTCCAACAGTACGTTCCCCAAGGATAGGTGAACGCGGTTTTATCTTGATCTTCAGGAGCTATTTTGATTTGATTATAGCCTGAGAAACCATCCATTAGTGAGAGCATTGCATGGCCTGCCATGAGATCTACAATTATGTCGATACTGGGTAGAGGAAAGTCGTCCTTTGGACATTCTTTGTTGACATCTCTGAAGTCAGTGCAGATTCTGATACTACCATCTGGTTTTGATACTGGAACGATGTTGGAAATCCATTCTGCATAGTCAATGGGTCGGACGAATCCGACATCTAATAGTTTCTTTAGTTCAGTTTTGACCATGAGTGCCACCTGTGGATTCATCTTTCGTAGCTTTTGCTTGACTGGCTTAACTCCTGTAGAGATGGACAAGTGATGCATGATTAAGTGAGGATCTACTCCAGGCATATCAACATATGACCAAGCAAAGTTAACTTGTTGTTCTTTAAAGAAGATGATGAATGTTGATCTTTTTGCCTCTGTTAGAGATTTTGCAAGGTGTATGTTTCTGGCTGCTTCTGTGGTACCAATGTTGATTGATTGAGTGGGCTCAATCAAAATGGGTGATCGCTCATGAAAGTGCTCAGGAAGAGTGTCAAGTCTCCCATCGTTAGGTGCCTTAAAAAGGTTTTCACCCTCAGCTGCGTCCTTTATTTTTACTTTTTTGTGATCTAGAGTGGCCATTGACTGGTTTTCAGCATCAGATCCTTTACTTAGTTTATTTTTGCAACTGAGAGACTTGGCACTCCCTAGTTTGTAGACATCGTTATTTTGTTCACTAGTAGAGCCTGTTTCTGGATTTACGGTACATAGGTAATGGATAATAGATTCATCATCTGGGAAAATTGGTATATCATGTGTTTCAGGTTCATCCCAGTCGATGAGGTGAGGAAAGACAAGTGGTAAGGAATCATGAGGTGGATTTAGTTCGGCTACTGTGAGTGTTAGGATAGAGTTTTCATCATAATGGTTTTTGTTTTTAAAGAAGTTTTGGATTTCATCGAGGTCTTCGATGGTATTATCTTCTACATAGACTTGTTCATAATGTTCCTGTTCGCTTTCCTCGGTGTCATAGATATTCTGGGGTCCAAATTCAAGAGGTCTATCTTCTGCGTTATGTTCTTCTTGAGAAAGGGATATAGAATCAGTATCATCCAGGTCATTTGTAGTAGCATTGGAGCAGGTACCCCATTCATATTCATTGGAATCTGTCTCATAGGCATCATCCCGGATTCTATCTATGCTGTAAACAGGTATGTTGTATGGTGAAACAAATCTTTGATGATGGATACCATTTTGATGGTTTTTGTTGATTCTGTATCAGATCCGTCTTCTACTTTCTGGATTTGTTCATAGACTATGCTTCCTCGGGGAGGAATAATGGTATCTGGAGATGAAATGATTTGTTCTTGAGATATTGGTGTCTGAATATGAGCTACTGCTGCAGATAGGGCTTTCTTATGACTTAGGAGCTTTCCCTGATGCAACTTCTGATCTTGACGTTCTCGTGCCTTGCGGATTGTTTCTGCGGATTCAAAGAGTGCTTCCTGCTAGGATTCTTCTTTGTACTTCTTCGTTACCTTCCATTGAGGTTTTGTAGTTGTGTGTGGCGGTCGTTTCAATAGGAACGTGAGGTTAGAACCCAAACCTGCTTTGTTTCTACTAGGTTGTGAAGGGAGATCTATAGGTTCAATGACTCCTTCTTTGCATTTCCCCATAGGTCCTTTACCACCATATCCCATTTGCTTCATGATTAAGTAGCCTTTTCCATACAGGTGTGTGGGTAGAACAATGTCCAGAGTGGCTGCTCTATGATCTTCTTCCTCATCTTTGTATAACCAGCTAAGAACGTCCTTGTCTTTTGATTCATGTGCTAGAGTACCCAATTGGATGAAGGTACCATTAAATTTGGTGATGGGTTGAGTGACCAGATGTGTTGATGTAGTAGGAAATCCATGAGATCTAGGTGATGTTGGCAATTTAGCCAAACATAAAGGCTCCAAAGAGTATTCTCCCATACCTTGGTCTTTGATTTGCATTTTCTATTTGAAGTCTCCCCATAAGGAGTTGGATATTGTTGTTGGTGGATCTGATGTTGAAGATCACTGCTTTTCTCTATTATGAGGAACCAAACTGTCTTGGGCTGCCCCCATTGCATTGTAATGTTGAAATGGATTATGATCAGCTGATATGGAGATTTCTTGTCGATCATAAGGAAACTTGACACACTGGTGATACGTAGAAGGTACTACTTGCATTTCATGTATCCAAGGTCGTCCTAACAAGATATTGTAGGTTAGATCTATGTCTAAGACTTGACATATAGTATCCTTTTGTACTGGTCCTACTTGAATAGGTAATATCACTGTTCCTTTAGAGGACCTTTCCTCATCATCATATGCCTTTATGGTAATCTTCTTGCAGGGATCAATAGATTCTTCTGAGAAACCTAATGCACGGATAAGCTATAAAGTACATATATTAAGGCCAACTCCTCCATCTTTTAGGACTCTTTTTACTTGTTGTTTGCAAACAATGACTTCGATATGGAGAGGAGTATTATGCGGATGGATTAATGAAACATCGTCATGTTCTGAGAAGGTGAGGTTATGAGGTCTAGTCATATGGATGACCATGGCTTGAAATTTGTCCGTATCCAAATTTTGAGGTACATTGGTTTCCAATAGCACTTGTTCTAATGTCTTTGTGCTTTGGCAATAGTTTCAGCAATTCTAGTATAGATATCTGAGCGAGAGTCTTGCGTAGTTGGCTTATCAAGTCATATTGGATTTTTGGTGTGGTAGTTGTAGGTGCAGTATGTCCCTTCAAGACATATTTCTGAGTTCGGGTTGTTACATTGACAGATTCATGATCATGTCGATCTCGAATGGTGATGACATTAACTTGATGATCTTCAGCTGATATGTGGTTGATCGTGTTGTTGTAGATGTGATTGATACGAGCTCTGAGTGTATCATCTGAAGTTGATGCTCCATCTTTGTTGTAATTTGGGAGAGGATTTTTGAAAGCTCCATGATCACCATTTGTTTTGAGACCATCCACGGTTAAGTCACCTCGATCAATCATGTCCTGTACTATGTGTTTCAATCTCATGCACTCATTTGTTCTATGACCTTTGTTGCGATGGAAATCACAATAGTGTGAATCATTCCACCAAGGTGGTTTGATTGGAGGTTCATAGTTGCTGATTGGAGGCAAAGAAGGAATCTTGTTTGCCAAAAGTTCTCTGAATGCGGATTCTAATGATTGTCCCAGTGGTGTGAAGATACGCTTTTGGAAATTGTTCGTGTTGTTGCGTGAATTGTTGTTAGGTCCTGGATTCATGTTTTTGTTTTGAGTATCGTTGGTGTTGTTTGTGTAGAGTTGTCCTTGATCAGTGTTTGGTGTATATGTGTTAGCATTTGGATTAGTATTTTTAGGATTTTTCGTGTTTTGAGGATTTCCAGATAATGCAAGCACTGGTTGTTTAGATTTGGGATCATGTGTTTCATTGTTGCCTTCATTTTTGTTTCGAGTCCAAAATCGAGATTTGTCAAGGTTGGTGTTGTTCTGGTTATTGTAGTTTGATGAGTTTGTTCCTTCCTTGTAAAATTTGAGTGTTCCCTTTTTGACACAGGCTTCCTCTACTTGAATGCCATTTTCAATCAATTTAGCGAAAGATGGTATGCATTGAAGTTTTAGTCTATAACTCATTTCACTATTTAAGTTATCGATGAAGATTTCCATTTTCTCCTTTTCAGGAATATCTCGAGGATATCGTGATACCATGCGTCGCCAGCATTGAAGGAACACCATGAATGTTTTGTTGTTCTTTTGTTTGGTGTTGCAAACATCTAGCATGGTTATGGCATGTTGGATGATGTAGGAATAGTGAGTTATGAATTTGTTAACCAATTCATCAAATGATCTGACAGGTGGCGAAATTTTGGATAACCATTCCATGGTTTGCCCTCCCAAGCTTCTGGGGAATAATCTCATCAAATAGGTGTCATCGTGAGCAAATTCAAGGCTTAGTGTGCAAAATTCCCGAACATGATCTCGGGGATCACTTTTCCCATCATATTTATCAAATTTGGAACGTCTAAGTTTGGAGGAAAAGGCACCATGTTCAAGCTTCTGTCAAATGGGTAAGGACAGATTTCATTTAAAGAGTACCGTACTGTTGTCCCTTGTTGCATATCTTGTATTTGCCTTTGCAACATTTGCATTTGTTGAGTAAGGGCAACCAAAGGTGCATTATCTTGTCGAGGGAAGAGTTCTTCCCTCGTATTTGTTCTTAGTTGAAAAGGGGTGGTAAACGATATATTTTGCTCTAGTGTTTCTAGCTCAGGTATATGCATTTTTGGTATGCATTGTTCTGGAATGTGTTGTTCAAGTATATGTTGTTCAAAGTTATGGGTTTCTTCTTCTCTTTGTTGCTCTTGATATGCATATTGTCGAGATCCACTTTTAAAGATGTTTGGGTCTAAATCTTCGGAAAGTTTAACGCCTTTCCTTGTGAGCATGAGCAGATATTTTTCTATCATTTCCATGAGCTTTTCGATAAGCTTTTGGAATGAAGGGTTTTCTTGACATTCCCGAAGAAGTGCTTCAGTAATTTCAAGTTCTTCTACGGGTGGAATTTCAAAAGGATTTGATAATCTTTGATTCATACTAGACTCAGCATGTGCCTCGCTTTGTTTGTCTCTTTGAGAGCGAGTAACAGGCATTTTAGTAAAAACTCTCAATGATGAAAGGGACAAAACCCTCTTCGATGTGTTGCTCGGGCGTTGGTGGTTCTAGTCGAGATGTGTTATATGTGATGCACTCGTCGGGCAAGAATGTTGGATTGATCTTTCCGCTACGGTTTATGGTTTGATTAAAAGCAGACTTTTGACAGTATGCTCTTGTCTGCAAGGGTTCTTTGTCAAATTCGCTAGATTTGTTTTGGATGTAACGTTTGACGTGATGAAGGAATACCCGATGAGATTTGAAGAGTTGACGATTGATGTATAAAAACTTATTTCTCTTGATGAATTTGGAAAAACTAGGTTGTTGTTTCTTCAACGTGATGTTACGATAGAGGTTCTTTCTTCTCAAAATAAGGGGATTAGTCATGCATGAGTGATCAATGGTTTCCTTTGATTGGTTTGGATTCAGTTGATTCTTGTTTTTGAAATTTTCAAATCGTACTCTATCAAAGTGAAGGCTTTTAGATGCCCCTTCACGACAAAGTGCGTCAAATGATATGGATAAAAGCCTCCCGATCTGGAAACTTGATTTGACAATTTGAAAATTTTAAACAAGTGTTTTGAGATAAAAATCCGTAAGATGGTAAAGGATTCTGTTGATACTGATGATGAGATTTCCAGATTATGATAGGAAAGATGTCCTCTATTGCGCGATTCATTTAGGATTCTGACAACGTTCGTTTTGACACAAATTTTGCTCAAGAAATAGTTTTAGTGGTTTGTTTTTGTCACCCTAGTTTGATGAAAAAAATGATGTTGATAAAAAAGGCTTCTAAAAATGATTTTGAAAATTTCAAAAAATTTCTCTGTTTTTCTGTTTTGGATCACGCGCTAGAATAGAGTCTACATGCGCTACTGAAATTCCTACATGCGCTAAAATAATAACCACACGCGCTAGGCTGCCCCCAGACACGCGCTAAAAATTTTAGATTGTTAAAATTGTTTTTCTAACTGTTGAAAAAGCTATGCGCTATCCTGGGTCAGCGACACGCTAACTGTTGGGCTTTCTGCGCTAATGTTTGGATGCCACGCGCTAAGCTGCTGCTTCCACGCGTTAGAATGTTTTTCTGATGCGCTAAAGGATTTTACACTATTTTTCCTTTAAGATGAAACGGTACTGTTTTGAACCAATGCGCTAACTGGCGGTTTGGATGCGCTAACAGAAGTACTCCACGTGCTAAGAAATTGCTCTTATGCGCTAAACTGCCCTGAATTTTTTTCTTTGGTTTGGTTTTTCTGAATTTTGAATTTTTGTTGGAAATTTTTCAAGTTTTATGGATGATTTTCTAAAATAATAAATGTAAACACGGCACAAAAAGTACAACCATTTTGCCTAATCTAACAAAAAGTGTATGTTCTACGAGGATGTGTTCAAATCCCCAATGTTTTAACAGGTTTTGATACAAGTAATACACTTCAGAAAGACTCTTTAGTCAAGGGTCATAAATAACATCATAGCCCACTAGTCTCGATACTCTGTCAACTCAAACAGCCGTGTCACCCCCTAGAGGGCGCCCGTTTTTTTGCCTTTTGCCAGAAATTAACTCAAAGTGAATCGCTTCACAATTGAGTAGTTATCTTAGGAGATATATGGTGAGTAATCTTGGAGGCGGATTCTTCCTCACTCTTGCACTATGATGTTATAAATGTCTGGTTACTGACTCGGTTCAAAGTTTCTATTTCTATAGTTCGTAATCAGGCTTCCTATTCGGTCATCAGTGATAAACTCCCTTAGGAGGCTTCCCAACCTTTAAAACAAAGGCTTTACGTATCTCAAGGATACTGGGGGAAGACTAATCACTGCGCGTAACCGTTGAAAAGAACTTTCGTCACTTTCCACATTTGATTATAGTGGGTTGGAATTCTTGGCATCAAAGTCGTTCCCCACTTAGGTCGTTCCCTTCACACGGCCATAAACGGCTTTAAGAGTTGATTTCAACTCCTCGGGAAGGCAGGCCTACTAAAAGTTTTATTACTTGAAGTACAGAAAGCTGTAAGAGTGGTCTGGATTTTTGATCACCTAGTTAAGGGGAGAGCATATTCCTTCCACTTTCGAGACAAAGCAAACAAGTTGGTTTATTTTATCCTTTCAATTCAGTGATTTGCTAAAATCTATGTGGAGATGTTGCTCTACAAAAACATGGTGTTTATTTTATCCTTTCAAAGCAATGATTTTCTGATCTATGAAAATGAATTTTGGTCAACAAAGTAAATTCGATGTTTTGGTGGTCAACAAAAGAAATCGTTTAAAGAAAATTTTCCGCTCCACCTGCAAGAAACCGTCAGAATCCTGCAAAATTGCAATCCACTCGTTAGAAAATCTAGATTTCGGTGGACTTCTACAAGTCTAAATTCTATTTCTGTTACAATTTAAATTTTTGCTCTTTGTCTGTGATGCGCTACAGAAAGGACTGTACGCACTACACTACAACTTAGATGCGCTAAAAGTATGTCGAAAAGCGCTAAATTGTTTGTTGTATGCGCTAAACAATGCATTGAAAGCGCTGCTCTGTTTTTTTTTTCACGTTGAGACCTGCAGGAAAAGTGCTGATTTGATGCGCTAAAATATGATCTTCACGCGATGAATGATGAGCTTTAAGCGCTAGATTGTTAGCTAGATGCGCTATCTGACAGACCCGAAGTGCCAATATATTTTTCACATGCGCTACTCTGTTTTTCGTCCGCGCTGAGACCTACAGGAAAAAATTTTGTGTGGGTTATGCGCTAAAGAATGGATTTTATGCATTAGAGTAGAGACCCCACGTGCTGAGCAGTAAGCGGGATGCGCTACTCTGTTTACGGGATGCGCTAAACAGTGATTTGAATGTGCTAATTCATTTTTCTTGCGTGCCTACAAAAGAGGTTAGTTTCAAAAACCGATATGATATTTGGGGTCAAGCCCCACGGCGGGCACCAGAAATGTATGCGAGAAAAGTGGGCTGATAAAACTCAATATGTGAAAATATTGTTAAATACTAGTCCACACACACACAGGACTTCTTGATGCAAGCTATGGAGTAATAACGTATTACTCAGCTTCCCAAGGTGGGTCCCATGGTTCTCTATCTCACAATGTCCCTCAAACCAATGTTTTTGCTCTCAGATCACTGAGCAAAATGGTTTAGGGATGGCAAATGCAAGAACGAGGGATGCTTTGATAATTTTTAGAATGAAAGGTATGCTAAGCTATGCATGATCCTGAAATGCAATAAACTAAATGATAAGATGACAAGATTAGTATGAATACTATCCTAACATGATATATTAGTCTATGATTGAGCTAAATGGTAAAGAAATTATTCTAAACATGCATATTTAGACTAATTCCTGATTTCAAAGAAGCTAAAATGATGAGCATAAAAATGATATATGAAAGCTTGAATGTATTTGAGCATAAGTGTGATACTACAAATTTGGATGATGATTGAAAATGGAGGAATGAGAGCTCTATTTATAGCACAAACAGGGCAATGGATGGCTAGGATTGAAAGATTTAATCAAGGGTTGAGTTTGAAAGTTGGGGATCCATGTGCACAATTTGCACCAATGAAATGGTGACAAGTGTCAACATAGGGTTGGGTTGAGAGAAAGGGTTGGAGGCATTAAAGGCCTGAGAAGACCTCATGGTTATCTGGAGGGTAAGGGTCAAGTCTAAGTTAGGATTACCCAATGGATTAAGATTTAATCCAAGGATAAACCTTTGTGCAAATGATTAAGAGATAATCATGGTCAAAGCATTAAAGTCCTGATGAGACCCTTGGGTTGGATGAAGGTTGAGTCAAAACAAATGTTTTAACCATGTAGGAGGGTTTGAGTTAACCATTAATGGTTATTGGAGACTTTGGGGGATTAAATGGTTGGAAGTTGGAAGCCTTTAATGGTTATCAAAGACTTTGAGGAATTAAGTGGTTGAAGGTTGAAAGCCTTTAATGGTTATCAAAGACTTTGAGGGTTTGAGAAGTGACTTCCCTTTGCTTAGGGATGTGACAAAGTTTGGAGGAGGGGTTAGGCTAATTAGAAGCGATTAGAAGATTCTAGAAAGGATTAGAAAGGGGTTTAGGATTTTGCAAGTGGATGGAGGGATAATAAGATTTAATTGAAATAAAGTAATTTAATTCAATTTGGTTGCAATTTGGAGAAATTAAATAAATTAGATTTATTTAATTTAGGATAACTATTTAATTAAATTTGAATTTAATTAAAAGTGGATAGGGAGAATTTAATTGAATAAAATGATTTATTCATTAAATGGGTATAGTGAATTTAATTTAAATAAATTGAGTAATTTACTTAATTAAATAGAGGAATGCGGATAATTTAATTAAATTGGATTTAATTAAATAGAAAAATGAACATAAAATATTCATTTAGGAATATGGTCATTTTTATACGTCTACAGATAGAATATAATATTTACATTTATTTAGTTTACTTTATTTTAGTTAAGAATTCTTATGTGGATCATATTGTATATTTATTTTATTTACCATAATATATTTAATCTTTTTAATTGCATTGGGCTCATTTTATAATGTTTATCGATTATTAATATGAATATCTATATAAACACCTTTTATCATTGCTTTTAGACCAATGCAAAATTTTAATAGTTTTATCTTTTGTTATTATTTGTATAGCCATTCTAGTTGACCTTGCCGGGGAGAAAGAAAAAATAGAAAACATTTTTGTACCACATGTACAACATGTATTTAGAACTGTTATAAAAGGCATGGCAAATATGCCTCTTTTTTTAAGCTCATTTTTGAAGAATTTGTAGAGAAGCTAGTAAGTTCTATACTTCTTTTCCTCCAACGTTTTTTACCTTAGAAAATGTCATGTAAATTATTTGAAACTTGTGAAATTCAATTGTGGAATATGTTACTTGCATGTCATTCCCCTTGCATTTGTTATTAAATTATCAAATGATAAAGCTACCCATATAGTATTGCAAGGTACAACTGGGCAACAATGGTGTAGCATCTTAAAATTGTACCCCTTTGCAATTTTGACCACAGTGGGTCCTCAGCTTGATGTTTGCACCCCTAGGCCTGACTGGACCTGATTATGCTCATGCCCCTCATATTGCACTATTTTTTGACCTTTTACACTCATTTTGCACCTTTTCCTAACCCCAAATAGGGTAGGACCAGGGCGTGGCACCTTGGTCCTCACTAGGACCATGTGCCACGCCATGGTCCTCCCCATTGTGGGTCCCTCAAAGACCCAATTTAGCATTTCAAATTTGAGCAAGATCCCTGGCTTAGTGTTGGCTCATGTTGGAAATTAATTAGTTTTCTCGATGGGCAAGTATAAAAGGAGGCTTTCCCCTCTCATTTGAATATTCAACAATCATAAGACACACATATTCAATCATGAAATCAAGTATTCAAGAGCAATTGAGTTGCAATCAGTCTTCCTTCAAGCCTTGGAGCAACAATAAAGTCAAGAATCAAGCATTGAAGTGGACAATTTTCATCCTATTTTGTTGAAGACTTCATAAAACCCTAATTCCATGTGGAGACAAACAAAACTTCACAAGGAGGTCTATCATTTGATTTTCAGTCATTATTTAGCATCTCCCTCAAAAAGAGAATCTTCTATTATAGCGATTTCAATTATCTTTATCTCAATTTCATGGTTAATTCCAAAACCAAATTTTGACTTAGGCAAGCCCCTATTCCCAACCTATTTCCCCTTTTTTTTTTTGTAGGAAACAGGTACGGAGCTATGATCTTCGAGATAAGCTTTATTTACAATGACGTATCAATCCCACTTTGATGTGCAAAAAGTTCAGAGGACCAAGGCAACGGGCACAACGGTCCCAACATTTTATGTGCTTTTTTGGGGATTAGATCTGATTCTGCAAACATTTCTCAAATCCAGGTGCACAACTCAATCCCACATCTATAGCTCATTATTTTCATGTTTTTACCTTCATTTCCAGCACTTCATCTTAATTTAGCAATTCAGTTTATAAAAGAGGACCCCAAATTAATCAATCCAATCAATATTCAATCTTAATCTTTGCTAATTTGTGACTAAATCTATTGAATTCCCCCTCTTTTAAATGTAATAGTTATCCTAAGCAAAAATTAGTGATTTTCTCCCTCTAATGGTGGAAACCCCAATTTTTCACCACTACATTTTTTATGAACCTGACTCCTTACACCTTAATTTCTAATTTATGTTCTTAGATCTGAGTGTTTATGCAATTTAAAATTCAAATGTTTTTTTACAAGTTTGTTTTCCTTGCAAATTTTAAAAATTTAGAGGTTAATTTCACTAGAACCCTAATTTTAAAAGTTGTGAATTCTTTAATTTGGATTAATTATTTCAGATCTGAGTGCTTTTTATATTTCACAATTCAAAATTTCACTTACAAATTCAATTTTAAATTTCAAATTTTAATTTTAAAATTAAGTGGTTAATTTCAAAAACTCTAATTTTTTAAAATTTTAAAATTGAGCTTGTGGGTCGTTTAAATTTTGAGTTTACCATTTTAGAGCTGATCCAAATTCAAAATTGCAATCTTAGATCTAATTTCAAATTTAAATTTTAAAATTAAGAGGTTCTTTTCACAAAACCCTATTTTTTTAAATTTAAATTTTTTAGTGGGTTGCATGGTTTTTCACAATTGTTCTTTATCTTTTCAAAATCACAAATCAATTTTCTTATTTAATTGAACAATGTTTTTTTCAAAATTTTGTATTGTTTAATTATTCAAATCTCAAAGTTTCAAATTTCAAAGTTTCCTTATTTGTGTGTGAGTTTTACTACTATTAGTCCAGCCTATAGTATCCCCATGAGAAGAAGTTGTAGAATTAAGGCTTCCTAAGGTTTAATTGCCAAGGAAATGGAGCCTAATTTGGAAACTTTGTTTTATGAGGACATTGGTGGTTTCTATAATCCTACAAATGATCTAATTTGTCCTGATTCTTTACATAATTCTCATGATGTGGATGAATCACTAACTAGATTTTCCATTGACTAATTAGAGAATATTGACAATCAATTTGAAAATATTCAACAATGGATGAGTCAAAAATACCCAAAAAGTGAGGCCCTATCACTAATTGAAGGATTAAAAAGAATGGTTCAAAGTGATAGAGTTGGTGTTGATTTTTTGTGTGGTATTTCTCATATTGTTGACACTAATATCATGAATATGAAGAGTTATGTTGAAGTCCTTGGTTATACACAAGCTCTTAGTCAAGCCAAGCAATCCATTCCTATGACTATACCTATGGCTAGTGATCCCACTTTCACATCTAATATCATGGCTACTTCCACACAAAATGTCATGCCTACACATGTTAGTCAAGGGGGAAACTCTAATAATAAAAATTCTCTTACACCTCCTCCTACAAGCCTTTCATTTGTTACCCAATCTTCTCTAATACCTACCTAGAATAGTGTTCCACCTCCTCCTACAAGCCTTCCATTTGTAACCCAATATCCTCCAATACCTACCTACAATAGTGTTCCACCTCCTTATTCTCAACCCCCTCCTTCATATAACAATATCCCTCCTTATTATCAACCCCTCCTTTCATACAACAATGTTACTCCTCCTTCTCAATCCAACATGTCCAATTTCAATCCATCCACTAAAGCTGCCATTAATAATATAGCCCAAACAATGTCTCATTGCAAGAATAAATCACTTCTATGAATCAATCTAAGTATAATGTGCCCATATTTGATGTAGCGAGCCCATTATCTAATGAAATTGTTTGTGCTATCCCTTCTAAACATGTAGAATTCCCTTAATTGGAGCTTTATAATAGAAAAGGTGATCCCTTGACTCATGTGAAAACATTTCAAACTTTGTGTAGTGACTTTGCTCATGATCAAAGGCTTTTGGCTAAATTGTTTACTAGAACACTTAGAGATAAAGCTTTTCAATGGTATTATTATTTACCTCCTTATTTTATTACTTCATTTCAACAATCGGCTAATTCTTTCATTCAACAATTTCCCAATAACATCGGTCCTAAGATTACTTTGATTGATTTAATGAATTGTAAGCAAGGTGTTAAAGAAAAAGTGACTGATTTTATTGGTAGATATAAACATTTGTGTTCTCAAATTTCTTTCCATGTGCTTGATCAATATATTCAAAGAATTTTCATTTCTAATTTGTAAAAATAAATTACAGACAAACTTCTCTTTCTGAGTTTACTTATTTTACACAATTGTGTGTAGTACTTCACAATTATCATCTTACTGTGAGTCAATTGGAACAATCCTCTTCAATGGCTCTAACTGATAAAAGTGAAAGTGCTCAACAACCTTTTTGAATTTTAAACCAAATAAGGGATTCATCAAATTCAATGACAACAACAACAATCAAGTAGCAACTACAAGAACAGGTGTATCTCCTTTGTCCAAATACTTAAGAAAATAATTCACTCATCTTAATGAATCTTTGCATAGTATTATGTTACAATTGTTACAAAGGAATGTAATGAAACTTCCTCCTAGTAGGCCACTTGATACATCAAAGCCTTTACTACCTACTTATGATGTCAAAGCTTTCTGTCAAGACCATGTCATCAACCTAGTCATGACACTAAAAAGTGTTGTTCCTTGAGAAATAAGATTCAAGACTTGATTGATAACAATACCATATTTATGGTTGGTGTGAATGATAAAGGAAACAAATTTGTAGCTCCTCCTAATCAAAATATTCAAATATTCACTAATACTTTACCTTCACATTCCACTAATGTGATTGAGATTAATCATCTTGCTATGTCTCCTAATGATGTTGGCCTTGAATCTAATAATGTGGTGAACCGTGTTGATAAAATTGAACCTCATAAGGACTTATGCATTACATTTGATCCTAGTGAAACTATAGAAGCACTTGATGGTCCATTATATATCACTACGAGAATCAAAAACATGCTCTCACAAGTTCTTATTGATCTTACATTTATGGTTAATATTATAACTAAAGAATATCTTTATACTTTGCAATTGCATCAAGTAACAGATGATAAATCTAATGTGATAGTTAAAGTCTTTGATGGTTTCTCTTGTCCTTCTATTGGTTCGATTACACTTCCTATTAAGGTTATGTCTAGATTCTTATGTTTTCTTTGCTATCATTCCTACATCAAATCAATTTCCTTTGAAGTTGGGACAACCTTGGCTCTCTTCCATGAAAGCAATCGCTTCTACTATTCATTAGTGTTTGAAATTTCCTCATGATGATAAAATCATAATTGTTAATCATCGCATGTATCAACCTATAATGAGACATAGAGATGTTTATCTTGATTATTTTTGGTCTGAACAATTCCAACCTCTCTAACCTAGAAGTGATGTTCTTTTCAAATCCTATAAAAAATGGAAAAATAAAATGATTTTATCCTTGAGTAAACCTTAAAATCCAACACTTAGTCTTCCTCCAACAGATAATCATTTGCCTCTCCTTAAGGATAAGTTTATTCTTTCTCCTAAAGATAGAGATATTATTTTTCCTAAGGAATAATCTATTTCTTCTCTTAAGGATGAATCTATTCTTCCTCCCAAGGATAGAAAAGTTCTTCCTCCTAAGGGTCAATTTATTCCTCCTTCTAAGGATAAACATATTATTCCTTCTAAGAATAGACCTATAACTCCTCCTCGTGATGGACCTGGCCTCCTTCCCACACCTTCAATTCCTTCGTTATATGTCGCAGTTCAACCCCCTATGCCTTATAAAAGAAAGCGTCTGGCATCTCCTATTTTTTAACCTAAGAAACCTTCTCCTATGCATCCTTCTTTAAAAGAAGAAAATAAGCATGTGCCTGTTACTCCTACACCTTCACAACCTTCAACTAAAACTAAACGAAATTGTTGTGTGAGAGAATGTCAACAGAGACGTTGTGCGAAGGCTCGTGAACTTGCTTCTCAAAATACCTCTTCCCCAAAGAACCAAATATTGATATAATTCCATTTGCCCAACCTTTGCTTAACCCTAGGAAATAAGCTCAACCTAACTCTCCAAGACGTAAAATGATTAAAACAAATGATGGTTCAAGTTCTATTCCTATTAGAGCTCCTATTTTTGTTAATATTGATGAAGAAACAGGTGAGAATGTTATTCATGGTGAAAATGTTGATCCTAATATTTCAGATGAAGAATATGAATATTTTGATGTTGACAATTATTTATCTAAGCAATTTTCAAAAGCATTAATTAATCCTAGCTCCTAGTGACAGAAAAAGTGACTCATCATTAGAGCATGGTTCTTGTTTGGAACTTGTGATAGCTCCATCTACTATGCTTGATGTGGCTCCTCTTGCATATTGTCTACCTTCTTGAAACAATAATGAGCAATATCGGGAGGCGGATACATGCTTGATTAGCTCCATTAATGCTATAGATTATCTCTCTCTCCTCTCTTTCTTGTTTGTGACCGTCTATTTGTCTCTCAATTCTTCTATTTGTTGTCCCTAGTGTTGTCTACTTGAGGACAATGCAAAGCATTGAGATCTCTTTTGGTCTCTCCTATGTTGACTCAAAAGACACATGTGCCCTTCTTCTACAGTGTTTTTGCTTTCTTCGAAGGATGAAGGCAATTCTATATATATGTATATATATATATGTATATATACATACATATATGTATATATATACATATATGTATGTATATACATATATGTATGTATATATATATATATACATATATATATATATATACATATATATATATATATACATATATATATACATATATACATATATATATACATATATACATATATACATATATATATACATATATATATACATATATATATACATATATACATATATATATACATATATACATATATATATGTATATATATATCTATATATAGACCTATATATATGTATATATATAGATATATGTATACATATATACATATATATATACATATATACATATATATATGTATATATATACATATATATAGATCTATATATATGTATATATATACATATATATATGTATATATATGTATATATAGATATATATATAGATCTATATATAGATATATATATACATATATATATGTATATATATATATATATATAGATCTATATATATATGTATGTATGTATACATATATATATACATATATACATATATATATGTATAAATATATATATATATAAAGCATACTGACCCCAAAGTTAATAAAAATCACCCCGTGTTTTGTGTTTTGTGATCATTATCCTTTGATTTGTCCTCTCTTGGGGGCATATTATTGTGATAACATGCTTTTCTCTCTGGGGTGTATCCTACCTTAAAGCAATTTCTCCCGATGAGGCATACACAATTTCTTTAATGTGGGGGCATACGCTCTACTCAATGATTATCTATCTTGTATATCTTGATACTTAAGTTACTGAGAAATCTTAGTCTTTTGCTTTGTAATTTTGGTATTTTTTTTCATGACTCATAGTAAGAGAACCTTACTAGTTTGTAGTCATGGTTCTCTCTTTCTATCTCCTTCATGATGTCCTTTTATCTTTTTATCGAAGTTGTGAGATCCTAAAGTCCACTAGGGGCTTAGTGTATCTTGCCTCCTCAATGACTTGCTATAATTTTTTTTCAATGTGAACCCTTTGTACTTTACCGAGAGTATGATTGACTTCATACTCCCGCCAAAGTGGGGGCTCAATGTAGTATCCTAAAATTGCACCCATTTGCAATTTTGATCACATTGGGTCCTCACCTTAGTGTTTGCCCCCCTAGGCCTAACTGGACCTAATTATGCTCATCCCCCTCAAGTATTGCACCATTTTTTGACCTTTTACTCTCATTTTGCACCTTGTCCTAACCCCAAAATAGGGTAGGACTAGGGTGTGGTGCCTTGGTCCTTACTAGGAACATGGCGCCACACCATGGTCCTCCACATTTTGGGCCCCTCAAAAACCCAATTTAGTATTTCAAATTTGAGCAGGATCCCTAGCTCTGTGTCGGCTCATGTCAAAAAATTAATTAGTTTTCCTGATGGGCAAGTATAAAAGGAGGTTTTCCCCTCTTATTTGAATATTCGGCAATCATAAGACACACATACTCAATCAGACAATCAAGTATTCAAGAGCAATTAAGCAGCAATCAGTCTTCCTTCAAGCCTTGGAGCAACAATAAATTCAAGATTCAAGCATTGAAGTGGACATTTTTCATCATATTTTGTTGAAGACTTCACAAAACCCTAATTCCATGTGGAGACAAACAAAAATTCAAAAGGAGATATATCATTTGATTTTCAGTCATTATTCAGCATCTTCCTCAAAAGGAGAATCTTCTATTACAACAATTTCAATTATCTTTATCTCAATTTCATGGTTAATTCCAAAACTAGGGTTTGACTTAGGCAAGCCTCTATTCCCAACCTATTTCCCCTTTTTTCCAGTGTGTAGGAAACAAGTTCAAAGGACCATGGCGACAGGAACCAAGGTCCCGACAATTTAGGTGCTTTTTCAGGGATCAAATCTGAGTCTGCGAACATTTCTTAGATCCAGGTGCACAGCTCAATCTTGCGTCTATAGCTCACCGTTTTCATGTTTTTACCTTCATTTCCAGCACTTCATCTTAATTCAGCAATTCAATTTATAAAAGAGGACCCCGAATTAATCAAACTAATAAATATGTAGTCTTAATCTTTGTTGATTTGTGATTGAATCTATTGGATTCCACCTCTTTTAAATGTAATGGTTATCCTAAGAAAAAATTTAGTGGTTTTCTCCCTCTAATGGTGGAAACCCTAATTTTTCACCACTACAAATGGAAGGTGCAGTTAGTAAACAAAAACAATAAAATTGAATTTGGGCATAGCTAGAAAGTATTTGGCAGATATCACATGCTATAATTTAGAGGTATTCCTGTCTTCAACTACATAGGGAACTCTTGCTTAGCCATTGATCTTTATGCAAGAACTTAGTGCAAAAAAAATCTAGTTTTCATGGCTTTCAATACCTTGCTCCCAAAACGCATAGTTCACTTGAAAAAATAAACAATAAATTGGTGATTGATTTAGTTCTTAATGATGAAAATAATTATGAACTTGAAGCAAATGAAAAGAAAAAATTAGATCTTCATTAATCAATAAGAAAAAGTTTAGCTCAAAAAGTAAAAAGCTTTCTACTTTTGTACATTCCATAAATTGCTTAGTCGTATCGAACTAATAATTCCAATTTTCATTAAATTAAGGAAATTGATCTAACAAGAAACTTAATTTTGTTTTAGGACAACCATGCATCATGCCAATTGAGTATGTTGCTCTTTTCAACCAGCCACTGATCTTGGTAAGATCAAATCCTCTAAAAAAATTTCTTATATTTTTATTTGCAAATTTAAATTAGAACTTGAGGATTTATAACATTACAAGTATTTTTTAAAATGATTTCTTTGTTCAAATAACAATGTTTTTGACATGGTTTTTTGTTGGTTGTTGTTATGTGTGGGATCTACCCTATTTCGATGGTTGTTTTGCGATTGGTTAGTGACTATTTCATCTTCTTAATTTTTTATTTGGATTTGGGTGTCGAGTCCCTATAAAACCCATTTATCTTAATCAAAACATTGTTTTTGACATGATTTGTAAAAGTAGAAATTCCAAAAACCGCTATGCAAATTCAATTCGATTGTCTAAACAACAAAATGAAATAGCTCTTTTGGTTGGCCAAGACAATGAATTGGAAAGTCTGATGCATCATTAACAATATAATGCCTATCTTCTCTATAGGATGGAGATTCTTTGTCCATGATAATGATTTAAAAGAAGGAGACATCTACATTATTTAGCAGCTAAATGAAAATCAAAACAACTTTATATTTAGAGTCCATATCTTTTCTCATGCAATAGATACTAGGTCTGATCCGCAAAATATCACTGGTAAACAGAAATGATTTGTAATGTCTTGTCTATGAGTATGAATATGTATTTAGTATTTAATTTTAGTGTTAATCACAAAAGTTGTAAGCTTTTATCATTGTAACACATGTGAACACTATCATATGCATTACAATACAATCTTGTTTGTGTTCCTCAAGGTCTTGATTGTGTAGTAGACTCAACGAATTCTCACATGTCTACTAATCAAGGTAAGTAATCAGTTGTTATAGATACTTTGATTATGGTAAGTAATCAGTTGTGTCTAGGCTTGGCATTTGCTTAGTGCTACTTATTTTACATTTTCATATTTCTCAATTACTTCATACTTAAACCACTTGCAAGACAAGATTTCTTAGACTCATAAACTAGTTCGGCTATATGCTTACAAATACTACCACCAAGAAACAAAATAATATTTTATATTTTATATCTTCCAAGAAATTTACTTTATTTGACACTTAACATGATTATAGTAATTGCACTTATTCTTTCAATTGCTTTGTGTTAATTAAACAATTTTTTTGTCATTTATATTCATTTGCAATACTTGTCAATTTTGTAGGTTTTTCCATTTAGAAGCTACAAGGCATCAATACCTTCATGTTCCAACTACTAAAGACCTTGTAATAATACTCTCATAGCTATAATGTTTAAACCAAAATCTATTTTTTTGTAAACATATATCATGAACCTCCTCAAACTTATGTCCATTTTTGTGCATAAAGATTTTTACTACAATATGTATTATTCATAGTTGAAACATTTTCATAGTCATCGGTTGCATGCTTGACGTCTTAGTCATGACATACATTGTAATTAGCATTGTAGTCTATCTAGAAAAAAAACCAGTTGCTCAAATATGTTCTCTTTCATACTTTCCAATATAATCTTCTATTTGTGTTGTCACTTCACTCATATGCAAAATTTGTATTTGTTTCTATTAAATTGTTCAACACTTTGCTATTTATTTTGATTGTCATTGCACATTGGATATTTTGTTGAGCAATATTTTGGTTCCACTTGACAAAAATATATTGTCGACCATGTTTGTTGGTGCATCCCAAATAGATGTTATTCATGATTTTAAAATATCAAATAAAATCTAATTAATTTAATATAACAAGCACAAGCTATTCTATACAAAATAGTTTTACTTCAATATATCCACTGCTACTTCTTGCAATTGGCAAGGACTCCAGCTCTCGTAGAGCTCTTGTTTAAAAATAAAAAAATTTATTTTATTAATATTTGGATTTTCCTATATTTTGACTTTGCAGTTAGTTTATTCTATTTTTATTTTAGATTTTAGATTTATTTTTAATTATTTATGTCTTTATACAAAATTGAAAATAATATT
>NC_081407.1:682936501-682955713 GCF_030272615.1 Cryptomeria japonica | reverse complement strand
CTTCAATATATCCACTGCTACTTCTTGGCAATTGGCAAGGACTCCAGCTCTCGTAGAGCTACTTGTTTTAAAAATAAAAAAATTTATTTTATTAATATTTGGATTTTCCTATATTTAGACTTTGCAGTTAGTTTATTCTATTTTTATTATTAGATTTTAGATTTATTTTTAATTATTTATGTCTTTATACAAAATTGAAAATAATATTTAAAAGTTATTAGAGTTAATTTAATTTATAATTATTTCTTATTAAAATTTTAATTTATTGTAGAACATTTATATTTTGAATTTATCTTTTAAATTTATATAATACATTTAATTTATCTCTTCCATCACTCCTTCTATCTCTCTAATTTACCCTCTCCCTCTTCCTCTCTGCCTCCCCTCTCCCATCACCACACTATCTCTCTCTCTCTCTCTCTCTCTCTCTCTCTCTCATCTCTCTCTCTCTCTCTCTCTCTTCTCTCTCTCTCTCTCTCTCTCTCTCCTCTCTCTATCTCTTCTCTCTCTCTCTCTCTCCTCTCTTCTCTCTCTCTCTCATTATCTCTACCTATCTATACCTCTCCCTATCTCTCCTCTTTGTGTTACTCCCTCTCTTTTTATATCTCTTTATTTCTCTATCCTCTATCTATCTATCTCTTTAAATTATTCTCACACACATCCTTATTACTCCTTCCCATCTCTATCTTAGTCTCTCTCACACACTTTCACACACACTCCTTGTTTCTCCCTCTTTATCTCTATGTCTCCCCCTTCTCTCTTATTCTCTTTATTACCTCTTTTATCTCTCTCTTGCTCCTATAATCCTCTATCTTTCCATCTCTTCCTCTCTCCCTCTCTCTCTCTCTCTCTCTCTCTCTCTCTCTCTCTCTCTCTCTCCTCTCTTCTCTCTCTCTCTCTCTCTCTACTTCTCTCTCCTCTCTTTATTTCTCTCCTTTCATCTCCCTCCCTCTCTACCCATTCATATATCTATCTCGCTTTCTACCTATTGCAAACATATCATGATCCTATTGGTAATGGAATCTAGTTATCTTCCCGATTCAAAGATTCTTTTAAGTCATGTTTGGATCCCTATACTAGATGCAAAGTTCATTTTAAACTATCACTTCTTGATTGAGACCTTGGTTGCACAAACATCATCAATTTTTAAATGGCATACGAATTGAACTTATGCACTAAACAAATCTATTCAAAATACACCAAAATTTTCCCTAATTGACCTTCCACACCACTTCAGTGTACCCATTGCACATTAAAGTGTGATTGCTAGTTATATTTATGTAATATTAATAATAATTGATCTTAAATAAAATAATTATTAATAACTATAAAATTATATATATTATAAACAATAAAGTGAAAATAATTTTTTTATAATTTTTTTAAGGCAAAAGGGCAAAAACCTGAAATATATTGATATTAATAAAGTATTTACAGAACAACAATATATAATATAAAATATGATAATAGGAGGGGAGAGAAGGCACCCTCAATTTGAAATAACCCTAAACTAATATTCAACCTATCCATACACTAGACCGTTAGCAAAATCCAACCACAACCAGATAACATAATTATGTGTCAGGGTTGGGAATATCATAACAAAATATGATAATCACTAAGAGTAAGAGTGTGTAAGAGAAACCTCCAACCAATAAAAAAGTGTCCACTATGAAGAGCTCGAGCAAAAAATTGCATACAAAACCATGACCCAAATTTATCTTGTATATCAAACCAACTTCAAATTAGACACAAGGCAAAGAGATGCAAGAGACATCAACTAACCATACATTTTCCATCATACAAAACAACCAAGAAGCAACCATAGGCAAGAGCCAAAATTGACCAAATATGAGGTCAAAATATCCCTTGAATTCAACCATGCAAACAAAATATATATAGAATAAACAGACAACCATCAGAAAGGAGAAAAAAATTTCCAACAACCAAGTCCAAGTGAAATCAAGAAGTGAGAACAACTAAACAGATGGAATTTAAGACCTAGAGGAGGACTCCTCTGATGAAGCTAGCTGACCAAGTTGAGGAAAAGACTAAGGATATCCATGAGGGTCCACCTTAGCATGATAAAGCAACTCCCACAAAGCATCAAATTTTGGCAAAGTGATAGAGAAAAATGGTTCACCTATAATATCTCTATTAGTGAATATTAATTCATGAAAAAGGAGTTGCAGAGGTATCCATTCAAGCTGTTAATTACTGAAATCAAAATTTCTCTTGGAATGGACTCTTCATCTAGCACTTCATTTCTACTAAGAAACCCACTGATTAGAGGAGAACCTGAAAAAATATTGTATGAAGCCAAAACCTATTGATACCTCCTCCCATGTATAGAATAAAGGGTGCATAAAAGCTCCAATTAGAAGCTTTGTTAAACTCACAGACCATGTTAAATCCATAACCACTGAAGAAAATCTAGAAATTTGTCTCTAAAGAAAGAAGGAACTTGTTTCCTCACAACCAATCAGCGTCCAAAACTCTGAGCAAGGTCGACTCTACCCTCAAACAGGGGACTTACAGATCCTGAATGGACTGAAAAGGCTGGCACATTACCAATTAACAGGGAAGTCAATATATTCACCATGAAGCTATACCCTGAAAGCCATTCAAAGACCACCAAAAAGACCAAGATGAGACAAAGAATATAACCCAATTCGGTTAAAAATCAAAGCACACATGTGAAGTAAATGCAGAGAGTAGGAAAATATAAGCGCAGAGATATAGAAAGGGGAATTAGAATGAGCAGGAGTATGATGATAGCCATCTAGTAGCGCAATCTTGTGAAGACTTCATAGAAAACCAGAGATAAGGATGAAGTACACAAAATGTCTGAGATCACACAAGCAGAAAGATGCGAAGGAGGATGACCAACTAGACACTCATATCCTTAGGCAAAGCAAAGGTGGCATATGAGTAGAGGAATGACATGGGAATAAACACTCAGGAGTACCATGTGTTCAATTTGAAATGTGTTGACCTCAATGAGACCTCACCCAAAGATCACGTGTTGACACACCAAGAACTTAAAATATTTAAAAGAAAATAATACAAAGTGTATCATAAGTCACAACGTTTGTGATATCATCCCACATTCTCTTCATCAGGTATTCATCAAACTAGAAATCATGAACATTGAAAATCTTCTCCCCTTCTGGTAAAATGCACCCTTGATTTGCTAAATAATTAGCTAGCTTGTTCACTTTCCTATAACTATAAGGAAATGTGCAGCCAAATTTATGACAATTTTCACATAACCCAATTTAGATTTCAACAAAATATGAACATAGAATCCACATGCAAAGAATAGACAACAAAACCATCAAATATGACACAAGAAATACCTTGGAAAAACCCTCATGAGAGAAAAACCCTCAGCTCCAAAAGCATCCATCACCATGTATTATTCAGCAATGCAACATTACAATACAATCGTGAAAGCTTCTGAAACCCTACAACCATCACAAGTCATTAACAAGAACTCCATGTGAGCAAGCATGTAACCACACATCCCATGCCATGCTTCCAACCTCCACAAATGCTAACTTGGCTAACTGGCTCTCTCACCCAAATAACTACCCTTGTGGTTTATTTTATAAACACAAGCTCCCACAAAACCACCAAGTGGTATTTCATCAAAACCATGTGCAAATACCATGGGCTACCTACCCCCTTGACCCCACATCTAATATTGGATACTTTATTAAATTACTTTCCCCAATATTAAATAAATACAATATAATAATCTTAAGGTTACAATACAACTCATCAAGTGGTCCCAAGAATATTCCCAAGGAATCTCTACATGTTACATGTTCATGTGCAACACCAAATTAATAAATATTACATTACACGTCTATCGGAAACTCACATAATAAATAAATATTACAACTACAAATATTATTATGCAAGGTGTACAACACCTATTTTCCCAACAATAACAATGTGAAATGCAATAGTTGTCAAAATGTACTAGAAAAATTTTGGCTTCTTGAATAATATAGTTGATCTTCCAATTAGAAGTCTTCACACCTTTGAAGGTAGATATGATATTCATAGAATCACCTTCAATCATGAGATTTTTCATATTTCTCTGGATTGCCAGTTTAATTCCAAAAAGGAGAGCCAAAGCTTCTGCCACATTATTTGTGTCATTTGGAATCCTAGGCATGCCTGCCAATACCAACAAAACCCTTGTAATCTCTAAGTACACTTCCAATGTTAGACTTCCCTGGATTCCCCTTAGATGCACCAACAAAATTAAACTTGAATAAATTTTGTTGGGGGGCCTTCCACTTGATTTATTTTCTATCCACCTACTCCCCAGAATTATTCAATAATCAACTTTTAAACAGGAGCGATAACTATTTCCATTCATTTAGAACTTCATTATACCAAGAAGTGAAGTTAGAATCGAATTTATTGTTCTTCACAGTGGAAGATTTAACTATCTCAGATATTGAGCCCTCAATCTTGAGAAGAACTTCATCCATCTTACGAAAATCCTTCTTGAAAATCCTCCTATTCCTCTCCCACCATATATTCCAAATGAGGATTGTTAGAGCCACCTCTTAGAGCTTTGCAAAGAAAGAATCAACATATAATCTAATCCATGAATCAAAAATCAATTTGATCTATGATTAAAGAGGGGAAGACCAGTAAAGTTTGTTACACAGCCAGCTCCAACAAGCTTGATAAAATGAGCAATTAACTAGTAAATAATCTTTAATTTCAATATCTTTATTAAACATAATACACGTGAAAGGTTGTGCTAAGCCTAATCAGCCCAATCTATCACTGGTAAGAATACACCCTTTAAGTGCAAGCAAAGCAAAAGCTCCTTCTTTCTGAAGGCAAGCTCTGAGCCAACAAAAAGAGAATCCTCTATATTGTTGATAATTTTCCTTTTCAAATAAAGTATTGTAACCCTTATTTACAGAATAACAACCATTTTTAGAAGGCAACCAAATCAATATATCCCCTTCATTCTTAAAGTAAACAACTCTTTTCTTAAGTTCCTAAGATAAAATATGTCATTGATTAAGAGGAGCAACCACTGAGAAGTAATCTTTTCACTATGTTTTAATCATGCTCCCATATGTTATGGTTTGAAAGTAGTCTAACACTTTATCACCCCAGTTAGACTTAAGAATTACTTTAATATTCTCTAAACCAACCAATTTGCTTAAGGTGGGGAGTCCATTCCATGAATCATCCCAGAAAAATGTTGACTTTCCATCAAGAATAAGATAAGATAGATTGGGGAAGAATAACTACTTGCACTTAATTAAAAAATTCCACATTTGTGAACCAGATGGAGGGTCCAAAATAGAGAAAATTCTTTCCGGCCTATCAAAATCTAAATATTTTACTCGATAATGGAGGCCCAAAGAGAGGTCTTATTTGAGTAGAGTTTCCAGACCAACTTAGCACCTAGAGATGCATTTCTATGATCAAAGTTGTGTATTCCAACTCCCCCAGAAGACTTAGGACAGCAAACCTTTTCCCAAGCCAGCAAGTGCATTTTTCTTTTAGGATTTTTGTTTCCTTTCCATATAAAATTTTTGAGAATAGATTATATTTCTTCCTTTGTATTTTTTGGCATATGTGGGGCATACATGATATAATCTAGGATGGTGGCCAAAACTGACTTGATCATTAAGATCCTTCCCGATAGGGACAACAAAGAATTCTTCCATGAAGAAATTGTGTTTTTAATTGAGGAAGATATCGTTGTCCAAAAATACCCTTTGTTGTATCCTAAAAATAGAGGGATAACAAGGTATTTACATGGAAGAGAATCCTGCTTGTAGCTAAGGACCAAAGCTAATATGGTGGACAACTAAGAAGAATAATTCAGCGAAAAAAAAAAATTGATTTGGTAGCATTCACTTTTTGACCAAACACGTCACAATAGGTATCCAAAGTCTATTTGATGATTTTTGTCGCAAAGTAAGATGCACTACCAAAAAGCATTGTATCATCCACATATAAGATGTGAGTGACTACAACCTGAGTTTGTGGTAAAAGGATTCCTTTCCACACATCATTCGAATGAAATTTTTTTATCATCCTACTGAGAGCTTATGCCATTATGATGAAAAGAGATGGAGATAGGGGATATCCCTAACGAAATCCCTGAGAAGATAAAAAAAAAACCTAAAGGAGACCTGTTAACAATAACTGAGAATTCTACCCCCAAGATACATTGGATTAGATCCACTTAGTCCACTTAGTAGAGAAACCAAATTTGAGGTGAACTTGTTGTAAGAAGTACCAACCAACTATGTCATATGCTTTTAGCATATCCAACTTAATTATCATAGCATCTTTCTTAAATACAAAAAATGAATGAATTATTTCATGAGCAACCAATGCCCCCTCAAAGGTCTCCCTCCTAGGGACAAAACCTCCTTGCTCTTGAGAAATGATATGAGGAATAATCTTAGCCAGTCTCACAGAAAATGATTTTGTGATAACTTTATAGATTGTGTTGCAAAGAGAAATGGGTCTGAAATCAGCAAAAGAAGATGGATTTGAAAGCTTAAGGATCAAAGCAATAAGAGTTGTATTAAACTTCTTTATTATGTTGCCATTTCTCTAAGACTCCTCAACCACCCTCCACACATCTGTCCCCAAAAAAGTCTCAACATTTCTGAAAAAATAATGTCTTGTATCCATCAGGTCCTGGAGCCTTATCAGGGTGCATTGAAAAAACCACCTCCCTAATCTATCTTTGGGAAAAGGGTTTCAAAAGATCAAAATTGTTCTGATCAGATACCAAAGTGGGGATATGCTGCAACACTTGTTGAATATTTAAATCCCTCTCATTATCCCTAACATATGAAGAAGAGAAGAGGGAAGAGTAAAATAGAACAACTTCTTCTTGAATCTTTGCATTGTCCATTATAGTTTCCCCAGCACTATTTTTCATTTGATTAATCCTATTTGCAGCCCTTTTCATTTTGGCTGAGGCATGGAAGAATTTTGTATTTCTATCTCCCTCTTGCAACCACAACTCCCTAGATTTTTGCCTCTAATAAATTTCCTCCCATTTTAAAACCTCCTCCAATTTGTTGTTAAGAAGATTCTGTTGAGAAAGGATTGATCATCAATGCCATGTTGAATAATATGCTCATTGGGAACTGTTAATTCCCTTTCTAAATCACCTTTGGAGGAAAAAACATTTTTGAACTGTGATGAATTCCAATTTTTCATCTGATTCTTCAACCATTGTAACTTTTTACAGAATTGGAACAAACTGGACCCTTGAAAAAAGGGAGAAGTTATCAACCAATCCCTAAGCAAAGGAAGAAAAGTGGCATCCCTAAACCACATTTTCTCAACCTTAAAAGCCTAGAGTGATTTTTTTTCAATGGGGCCAAGGATATTTCTAATTGAAGGGCAAAATGATTTGATCTAGATAATAGAAGAATGAGAGAAGATGGTATACCCAAAGCAAAGGACCAACCTGGATTGACAAAAAACCTATCAAGTCTCTCTGCAATTTGCGGAAAACCTTTCCTTCTATTGGATCAAGTAATGTTGTCATTTGACGGATTGCAATCTTTGAGCCCTTTATTAGTGACAAATGTATTAAAGTCCATCATAGTCTTTAATGGACAAATAATGCCACCCATCTTGTCTGAGAGAGATAAGATTGCATTAAAGTCACCCCCAATGATAATTGGCATATCAGGATAGGTAGCTAAAGTGGTTAATAAGAAATCTCAGAGAAATTTATTTCCCATTATTGAATTCAGACCATATGTACTAAGATCGGGTGAAAGACAAGATTGGAACAGGAAACTTGCACCATAATATAATTTGCTTTAGCTAAGACACTAGTTACTTGTACACCTACATCCTTCCATAAAATTGCTAGTCCTCTTGAAGCTCCGAGGGATGCAGATGCAATAAACTTCCAACATTTTCAATTTTTAAAGGGTTGAAGGTCTGGCACCTTTGAAAATTTTGTTTCCTATAGTAAAACAATATCTGCCTCTGAATTCTTAATCTAAGATTTAATGAGGCATCTCATGTTAGAGGCATTCAAGCCCCTAACATTCTAGGATACAATTTTCATTTCTTTCCTGGAGAGCGTGTCACTCTCCTTGAGAAAATTTTAGCATCTAATGTGGTTTGAATGCCAACTTGAGCTTCATCCGAAGTTTTTTTTTACTATTCTCTTCTTTTTTGAAGGTCTTCCCACCTTACCTCTAGACTTCTTGACAACTACCACCCTGTTAAGCTTAGTTTGAAGAATAGAGGATTGGATGGGAAATTCATTAGGTCTATGCTGGGAAAACTACATACAATCTCCACATTCTGGTGCTTTGAACACTCCCAAGACACAACATTTTGGGTTTCCTATAGTTCTGAATCAGTTCCCTAAATTGGAGATCCACATGCCTCACAACCAAAGGAATGATCCACCACATTAAATAAATTTGGAAGAGATTCCCAATGAGAATCTGAGTTTAGGGTTTCCACCAGAATAAACAAATAAGCATATAACAAGAAGCAAATAAACCATCCACATAAATGAACACCATAACACAAATTTAATACATGGAAAACCTCAATGAGAAAAAACCACGATGGGATTTGTGACCCACAATATTAGTTCACTGGCCATATGAAAAGATATTACATATAATAGGGGCCTGCACTTGCAGAAAGGCACACTGCCTAGAGAAAACTGCTCATCACTAAAGAGCCTCACTGACTACAAGCTTTCTGCCAAAGTAAATTACTGAAAATGAACTCAAGAATACATCTTCTATGCCAAATAGAGTTCTGGTTTTGGTTTTGCTCTGTATCGGTTCATAAACTCTGAACTGCTACCAGTATCAGTTCTCCTCCAAGAATGCTTTCCAAGCTATCTACAGATCATTGTATGATATAGCATTCGCATATAAAATGATCTCCATACATATATTTTGCATCATACAATTCTACTATATTCTCCTATATCCACACATATCATTTATCTTTCTCTCTTACAAAAATAACCTAGCACACTAACCTATATACCTATTACAAATGATATGCCTTGTGTCGGCTTACAATACATTTACAAAAATGTCATCCTTGACAATAATAATTACAAAATTATTTAAGTAAATCCTCCTTGATGTCGGCTTCCAAAGAAGTATTGATGTCGGTGTTGGTGCCAGTGTCGGTGTTGGTGTAGCCCTGAATGCTCCAAAGTCGATATCTGTCGATATATGCTTCCCAGTGTTGGTTTATGACTTCCATCATATCTTGTTGTCATCAATGACAACAAAATGAATCCAATGAGTGTCAATTGCCAACAATCTCCCCCTTTGGCATTGATGGCAACACTCATGTGAAAAATGGATTCCCTGTTGATATGCTCCCCCTAAGCAATACACTCCATCTGAAATGTGTTTTTCTGATATTTTTCACAAATGAACATACTCCCCCTTTGACATTAATGCCAAAGACCGGTGAAAGAATTGAAAGAATAAGATAATACTATTAGTTTCACTAGAGCTTTGCCATCTTCGGGATTTCCGGGTATGCCTTTTGCAATAACTGAAGATATATATCCCAGCCAAATTTGAAGGTATCAGAAATAGATGCAAGCCCACTTAGTAAGTGGGCAAGTGTTTCCTTCTCTTAGATATCTGTCGGTGTGGGTTTAGCTATCATATCCATGCATTCTTTCTTGTGAACACCCAATGAATCTAGTCTAGGACTTACTAATCCTCTTAGATTTCTTGTTCTTCTCATGATTTTGTCTCTCTCCTTCTCAAAAGAAAAAATTTGGTTCTTCGAGGACAAAATTTATCCATCAACAGATGTGGTTAGTGTAGTTAATCCATCAAAAGAGTTAGCAATTTTAGCCATCTTATCATATAACTCCTTCAATCTGCTATCTACATTAGCTATAAGACTTTCTATATTGCAACACACTCTGTAGATATTCGTACATTGTTTTAAACAAACCTCAATAGGGATAAGTTTGTCTTCAATTTTCTTCTTTCCTGTCTCTATAAGCTGATCAAAAGTTGTTCTTTTTGCTGCTGTAAAATTGTCCAAAGCATGCCAATCTGCTATCTGCCTCAGAGATTCAAAATTGTTGGATATGTGCTCTGTTAGAGTCTTGAGCTTACCAGAAGGGCTTGCTCCATCTTCAATCTGGTATTCAGGTAATAATTTGTGCAATACAGAGACTGATTGATCAATTAATCCTTTATCCACAATACCTTCCTTCAGTAATTTCTGAGTAGCCATCATCATTAATTCAGTTGGACTCAACTCAGACACTGATTTCTTCTCAACCTGAGAAGTGTCAATTGCCAAACCCTTTGTTGGGGAATCAGTTTTACCTGTCGGTATGGACTCAGTGGTTACCTTGTCCATCTCAACCTCTAATGCACCGGTGGCTTCACCACTTGGTATAGTGTCGGTTATGTCGGTGGAGTATTATCCACAGTATTTCCAGTGTCTTGTTCATTGCCTTGCTCAAAAATGGTTTGTGTCGATACAGACTATACACTCTCCTTAGCTACCGGTTGTGTTTGAATATCTATAGTTACTGTCGGTGGTGTCAAAATTGGAATTGAACTACCCAAAATACCTTTCCCTTTTGATTTGTCAGGAATGGTGGAAGATGTTGCCCTTGCAAATTCTTCTTGAGATGTGAGAAAGTCTGGGTTTTTCTGAAAGAATATTGTCCATCCCTTACTTATCTCATTTACCACCTCATTTACTCTTCCCATCATAAGACTTATCTATCGGGATTTACTACTAAAGATAGTCCTATTTGAAGTGTCAATGCACCTTTTCATTTCCTCATTATTTACAGTACCACACAATTCCAAATGTGCAACTTCTTTGATTTCCCTATCCCTCTTGACAGCGTCAAGTCTCCTAGCCTCAAGTTTATTATACAAAGATAAATTTATTTCCTTCAAAATCTCAATTAAGGTTTTCTTATAGATTTCCAAATATAACAAAATAGCCTCTTCTAATTCACGTTGCTCATTCTCTTCTAAATCTTCATAATACTTAGATATATTTTTAAACATTCCATCTTTTGTAATTTCATCAACAAGTTTAGCACAAGTCATTGCGGTCTTAACAGTTCCAGTATCATCACCCTTCTGCTTTATGCTTATGGTTGTCGGTGTGACCAATTTCCTCTTTTGCATAGGCTTACTTGTCGGTGGTGGAGGTGTAGTAGGATTAGTTACCTTTCTGACAAGTCTCCTCCTAGGCTCTGCCTTCTTCTACTCTACTGACGGTTTTACCACATTCTTCCTTTGTACCCTTCTGAAATCCAGAGGTTCATTATCCTCAAAATCAAAGTCAAAAGTGATAGGGGAAATGTGAACTTGTGGCTTCTTCACTTCTGCAGTACAAACCTATGCCGGTTTAGCTGCCTGTTTAGATTTAGAGCGCAGCTGAGTGTCTATCTTATGAAGCGCATCTTGTACATATGCAAACATCTTTTCTATTTTATTTTCTCTTCTCTTCCTATTAAAACTAGTTTTCACTTCAAGAGCCTTCTCTCCTGTTGTACCAAAATGTTTTGTTTTATCATCTAATGGGGCATCTAACAACATCTTTGCATAGAGTTCAAAAATGTGATCATCTACCTCATATCCAAGCTTAGTAATCCATATTTTCCTCGGTTCAACTACTTCCATAAGAGTTTCATCAGTTTTTACCATGAAACAGATATCAGTGGAATATTTCTCCACAATGTTCTTTGAAATTCTCTCCCTTTTCCTCATGTTTTCTTGAAAAGTCTTAAAATACCCCCAAAGCTTCTCATCTCTGTCGGTACCTAGACCAATGATAGCTTCCTTGATCTACATACCTACCGGTATGTCATGAGCCCAATGCTTCTTCCCTATACTGGGTAGCTCATTTAGGAAGTAAAGCATTAAACAAACAATCAAGTTTCCATATCTAAAGGTGCCTTTCTTGATTCCTTTGATCTTTCCAAGGTTTAATATCAACTCACTCCTCATCCAATCACATAAATCATACTTCACATTATTCCTCAGCATCTAATATGCAGAATGAATGCATGAACTAGCAACAGAATTCAATCGGTTGGATTGAGTTACCTTGTAACCTATGATCATGCTTGCAAGCTTTATATCTGTGTCGGTGATTGTGCTTATCCTCATTGATCTACTATCAGGAGTAGCACCAGTGAGTTTTTCGACCTCTGTGTTGGAAATTTTCTCACCAGGTTCTTGTCCGACCCTAGGTAAGCCAGTGACAGCCTGAATTGCCTCCTTCGTGATCATGTCAGGCCTATCTAGCCGAATAAATTAGTTGTGAACCCTGCTCTGAACGTATCTGATCACCTCATCCTTGAATTTCAGTATGTACAGAATATCGGTTAACCCTACATACTCAATTTCTTTGAATTTAGGTTTAATGGTTCTAGAGTCTCCCAATATCACAGATTGATACATGCTTTTGATGTCTTCATTGCCAAGTCCTCAAGGTTGCAGTGAATGTATGCCCTCACATCTTCAACATACATTATGCCGTCAGGTACCCTAGAAAATGCTCCTGCAGAGTCTTTCTTTTTAGCAATTTTGGGAACCTCCTTAAAGATAGGCCTCAACCTATCCTTGACTTCGAGAACAGTGGGATTTGCAATAAAAGTAGAAGCTGAAGATCCAAATTCCATGTCGAGAAATACCTGAGAGTGAATGTCGGTGGAAGATTGATAATTGCTTGAAAGATTTTCACAATGCTTCTTCTCACTCTTGATTCGCCTTTACTTCGCTCTGAATTCTTGAATGCTCAGTGAGTGAAAATGGATTCACTTACCCTCTTTTATCATCGAATAAAACCCTAATTTTCTATAATAAATGCTTCACCAACAACCCTATGAATGTTGGTTTCACAGTTATGTGCAGGGTGAACCTTTTTCAATGATGAACACAATTCTCTAGATCTCTCTCTAGGTCTCCTTAGATCTCTTTCAGGGTAATATGCAAAATTTAGAAATGACTTTGCCAGCCCCTAAGGCTTGTGCCTCAGTTACCAGTGTAATTTCCTACCGGTGGAGGAATACTCTATTCTACCGATGGAGTTACCGGTATAGATCCATCTCCACTTGGTTCTTCAGATTTTCTAACCAATCTCTTGGTGTGATCTTGTTGTATTTCATCTACCTTATGCTTTCCTTTCTCATTATTAACCGGTTGAGTCTTGCTTCTGCAGTACTTAGCAATATGACCTATTTTGTTGCATGCATAACATGTAACATTGTTCTTCTAAATTGCTTTGACATATCCAGTATCATTTCTTGACCTACAATGATTAGCAAAATGTCCAAACTTTCCACATGAATGACATTTAACATTCATTATGCAGGCGTGTGCACAAAGATGGTGGTCAGAAAAGTGGATACCACCCAAAAAAACTTGGAAAAAGAGGCAGCGCATATGCGCTTAGGTTTGTTCTTCTCGAGCCTAGAAAAGGTAGCGAGTACGCACTACGCTTAGGAAAATTAGCGCGTACGCGCCACTTATAGGAAAATGAACGTGTGCGCATTAATAATCCAAATAAAATCGCATACACGGTGCCTGGTAAAAAAAGTTTTTAAAAAAACTGGGTCTCATTTACCCGTAAAGCGCATTTTTTACTTTATTTTTTTCCCATTTTCTAACCTAAACCACGAATGGGGTGCTAAATTTGTCCTCCAGGCTATGGATCAAGGTTAGTTTTTTGTTTATTTTTGTCTTTCTTTCTGGTTTATGCAATTTGTTTTACGTTTTCAATTTAATTTCATTAATTTTGATTAGGTTTTTTCATTTTTTGTTTCAAAAACCAGGTTCTTCTAATCCAAAACAAGAACAACCAAATGCACCTCTTGAAAACCCACAAGAACAACCAAATGCACCTCTTGAAAACACACAAGAACAACCCCCAATTCCTCCTTTTGACCGCACAGCCGAAACACAAGAAGAATTAATTAATCAGTTAGGACAAAATACATCTAAAATCAATAGACTGATTGTAAAATTGAAAACTTCTGAACTTGACCATCATCAATCCCTCGCCACTAGCCTAGAAACATTACCTAGTGGTGCCATAGTTGTTTCCATAGAAATTACCAAATGGGGAAGCTTTAGGGATAGGTGTCGTCAATTTTATGTCAATGGGCTATCATACGATGGAGTTAAAAACAAAAATATTTCTAAACAACAAATATGTGCCCTTTTTGTTGACCCCAAAACTAGTCAGTCTTTACCTCCTAATGCAAAGAGGTTTCTCATACATTGGTGTACCAATGTGCAAATGAAGAATCTTTTTTGGCAGAGGTGGTGGATGGTCTTTGATGATCCACCTTGTAATAATTATGAGGTGCCATTATATTTTTTGAGAAAAATATATTGTGAGTTTGTGCTCAATGTGTACCCAAATTATTTTGACATGAGAGAGTTTCATGGTAGAGGTGGTGGCTCTGCCCAAGATAGACCTGGAGCCCAAAGGCAATTAGCTGCGAAGAGTTGCCACCCCCTAGCACCCAAACCCAAGGTGCATCAGGCTGTCCCATTAGAGCTGAAAGAGTCGATGGAGCTACAGACTCTTCAGGCGGCCACAACATTGATTGGTGCCATCATCCAGCATGGGACATCATTAGCACACCCTATTGTATTGGATGATGAGCCATTAGAGGGTGACAGAGATCCCATCGAGAATATGTGTGTCAGTTTCTCAGGGATATGCTCGGGGATAGATGATGCAGCCGGTGCAAATGGATACTCATATCATCTATGCACGATTTGTGGTTGTAGATGTCAGGCTCACACGGTTGAGGATGTCACGTTGACAGATGAGTTGATGGACATGGTGTTTACCCATGAGCCACAGACACAGGTGTGTTGATTTGAATTCATAACATTTTATTTATCAATCACTTTAATTTTGTAATTACATAAATGAATTTTTATTTATACATCGATTTAAATTGAGACAAATAATATGCATTTCAGGATGCAGCAGTGGTATCCCATACACCTCCCCTAGTTACCACAGCTGCAACTTCGACACCTGAGGTATAAATTTTGTAACATGTTAAAATAGAATAGTACACTTTGAATTCAAAAAAATACAAGATATACTAACTATCTTTAATGCTTGGTCCAATTTCTGGTTTGTAGGTGTTGACAGGGGATGAAATGTCCCAGATTGATGACATCATGCTCTCAGCGATCGATTTTGGCCTACAAGGCTATACGGTGTGATATTTTGTACAACTCTTTTTATGTATTGTTTTGATGGAATATGCAAGTCATTTCATTTTAGATTTTTAAAATTATGTTTAATTTATTATCTGTACTAATATCTCATGTTAATTTTGTGTTTTTAGGGTACCCCCTCTGCATCTAAGGCTCGTCCTCAGAAAAAGAATTCCTCGAAGACGCCAAAATGTGTGAAGAAGGTAATTGAACACATTTTTAGTTGTACAATTGTTTGAAAATGTTGAAATCAAGTATTAGTTGGGGTTTGTAGATTGATTAGTGTTTTTTGTCTATTTTACATGTACAGCGGCCATTGAGCTTTGTGGATATGTTGAATGCACCTGATTCGCCCGCGGATCAAGAGAGGGCAGAGGTATGTATCTCTACTTTATTTTCTTGATTTCATGATTATATGCACGCGTACATGTGAACTTGTGATATATTATGATGTTATAATTTTTTCATACAGGAAATATCCATACCTGTTTTGTCAATGGCAAACCCTCCTCCTTGCACTGGAGAAGCATCTCAGGATCTGGTACACTTTTGTTTGATATGTAAAATTAATTGTTTTCAACCTTCAATACTTATCATTATATTAATTGTATTTAATCTTTGTACATTTTTTGTATAGGTAATAGCGTTAGTTTCTACATCGATGGTGAGCCATCCTCAATCCATTGGAGAAGCCTCTCAGGCACAGGTACGTCATTGTTCTCTATATTATAGCTTTTAAGTGTTTTTGATATATTTATGTTAGTACATTGTATTAATTGTACATTTAATCTACAATAGACTCCTTCGCGGTACGGCCATAACGTGGATCAATTTCAGTATTTCTTCAAGAAAACTCCTAAGAGTGACAAGGAGAGGAGAGCGAAGACATTAGCTCCTGGATCAGCCGATGAGGTAATCTACATTTCAATTGCAAAGGAATTAAAGTTAAATGCATAGTTATGATGTTAATTGTGAACTATTTTCTACAAAAGAATTCTAACTTGGCTTTTGAATTGTGGTTTTGCAGCCATCTACAGAGTCGTGTACTGCACCGAAGATGCTTGATTTTGATGGTCCACCACAAGTTTAGGATCATATAGTGTTAGTTTTGGTCATAGAATGACCAATACATGTAGATATATTCTACATTTTTATTGTATATTGATTTGGACATGGCATATGCCACATTTTTGTAATACTTGTATTGACCTGGCAGACATGCCTTTATATATATATATATATATATATATATATATATATATATATATATATATATATATATATATATATATATATATATATATATATATATATATATATATATATATATATATATTTGATCCAATAAATGTGTAATGAATTCATTATTTTGTATTCGTTGTATTTTGTGGTTGTCCTTTTATAAATTTAAATGAATATTTGCATATGTAATCAACAATATGAATATAAACAACAAAAATATATGATATAAAGCATTGTAATCGTGGAATATGATTTGATAAAATTTCTAAAATGTTGAATTAACCCTACAAAACTCCTTGTATTCAGTTCATTATTGTGTATTCAATGTATTTGGTGGTTGCCCTTTTATAAATTTAAATGAATATTTACATATGTAATTAACAATATGAATATAAACAACAAAAATCAACAATATGAATTTAAACAACAATGTGTTTGGTGCGAGAGCACCCTCACGCTCGTAATGGTAAAATTTTGTTCCTCATGTGCACAAACCGACATAGTGAGCACATCCGAGTGGGCAGGTTTACGCTAGGAATGCCCCTGTCATGCATCCCAAAGCACCGGAACGTCGAGAGTCATACCCTACCGGTGCGATCTCTCAAGTGCCCTGAGTCCAAAAAATTGTCAAAATTTGATGGACTATTTCTTTCAATCCACAACACATATGATCAATTTGTTTGATCTCATGGGGTCGCGTGAGGCTCTTCTACAATGGCCTATCTCAGTTTTCGACAACTTGGAGCCATTTTCAATTAGTAGCATTTTTTTGCCTGCTCAAAAAACCATCAGTTGCTTGCAAGGAAAAGTTGCAAGATTTTCTAGAATTGATTATGTTCCTTGTGTGCACAAACCGACATCGTGAGCATGTCCAGGTGGGCAGGTTTACGCTGGGCATGCCCCTGTTATGCATCCCAAAGCACCAGAACGTCTAGAGTCATACCCTACCAGTGCGATCTCTCAAGTGCCCTGAGTCCAAAAAATTGTCAAAATTTAACGGACTATTTCTTCCAATCCACAACACATACGGTCAATCTGTTTGATCCCATGGGGTTGCGTGAGGCTCCTCTACAATGGCCTATCTCGGTTTTTGATGACTCGGAGCCATTTTCAATTAGTAGCATTTTTTCGCCTGCTCAAAAAACTGTCAATTGCTTGCAAAGAAAAGTTGCAAGATTGGCTAGAATTGATTATGTTCCTCATGTGCACAAACCGACATCGCGAGCGCATCTGGGTGGGCATTTTTACGCTAGGCATGCCCCTTTCATGCATCCCAAAGCACCAGAACGTCAAGAGTCATACCCTACCGGTGCGATCTCTCAAGTGCCCCGAGTCCAAAAAATTGTCAAAATTTGACGGACTGTTTCTTCCAATCCACGACACATACGGTCGATCTGTTTGATCACGTGGGGTCGCATGAGGCTCCTCTACAATGGCCTATCTCGGTTTCAATTAGTAGCATTATTTCGCCTGCTAAAAAAACCATTAGTTGCTTGCAAGGAAAAGTTGCAAGATTTGCTAGAATTGATTTTGTTCCTCATGTGCACAAACCGACGTCACGAGCGCGTCTGGGTGGGCAGGTTTATGCTAGGCATGCCCCTGTCATGTATCCCAAAGCACCAGAACGTCAAGAGTCATACCCTACCAGTGCAATCTCTCAAGTGCCCTGAGTCCAAAAAATTGTCAAAATTTGACGGACTATTTCTTCCAATCCATGACACATACGGTTGATTTGTTTGATCCCATGGGGTCGCGTGAGGCTCCTCTACAATGGCCTATCTCAGTTTTTGACGACTTGGAGCCATTTTCAATTAGTAGCATTTTTTCGCCTGCTCAAAAAATCGTCAGTTGCTTGCAAGGAAAAGTTGCAAGATTGGCTAGAATTGATTATGTTCCTTATGTGCACAAACCGATGTTGCAAGAACGTCCAGGTGGGAAGGTTTATGCTAGGCATGCCCCTGTCATGCATCCCAAAGCACCAGAACGTCGAGAGTCATACCCTACTGGTGCGATCTCTCAAGTGCCCTGAGTCCAAAAAATTGTCAAAATTTGACGGACTGTTTCTTCCAATCCATGACACATACGGTCGATCTGTTTGATCTCATAGGGTCGCGTGAGGCTCCTCTACCATGGTCTATCTCAGTTTTCAATGACTCGGAACCATTTTCAATTAGTAGCATTTTTTCGCCTGCTCAAAAAACCGTCAGTTGTTTGCAAGGAAAAGTTGCAAGATTGGCTAGAATTGATTTTGTTCCTCGTGTGCACAAATCGATGTCATGAGCGCATCTGGGTGGGAATTTTTATGCTAGGCATGCCCCTATTGTGCATCCCAAAGCACCAGAACGTTGAGATTCATACCCTACCGATGCGATCTCTCAAGTGCCCTGAGTCCAAAAAATTATCAAAATTTGACGAACAGTTTCTTCCAATCCACGACACATATGGTCAATCTGTTTGATCCCGCGGGGTCGCGTGAGGCTCCTCTACAATGGCCTATCTCAATTTTCAATGACTTGAAGCCATTTTCAATTAGTAGCATTTTTTTGCCTACTCAAAAAATCGTAAGTTGCTTGCAAGGAAAAGTTGCAAGATTGGCTAGAATTGATTATGTTCCTCGTGTGCACAAACTGACGTTGCGAGCGCATCCGGGTGGGCAGGTTTACACTAGGCATGCCCCTATTGTGCATCCCAAAGCACCAGAACATCG